>NC_080697.1:59079111-59298169 GCF_030445035.2 Dasypus novemcinctus
TGGTCGTTTGATTTGGAGACATGAATGGTTTCTTCCTTACAAAACAGGAACCCCTGGCTCGTCTTGTGGCACCCAGGCATCTGTTTCTAAGGGCAAGGGCAGCTGCACCTTCATTGAGCTGGGGAGGGTAGCAGTTCCTTAGGCTCCCTCCCCAAATGCCCTAGCTCTTAGAGATTTTGCAAGGCAATGCTGAGGCCATATGCCAATGTAACTCAGGCAAGGCCATGGTCAAGACCTCTTACGCAGCCTAGACCCCGAGGGGAACACAAGGAACAT
Source organism: Dasypus novemcinctus (assembly GCF_030445035.2). Classification (NCBI taxonomy): domain Eukaryota; kingdom Metazoa; phylum Chordata; class Mammalia; order Cingulata; family Dasypodidae; genus Dasypus; species Dasypus novemcinctus. The sequence goes on from NC_080697.1 coordinate 59,079,388, forward strand.
TATGACTACCAGATGTCCACAAGGGTCCCCAATCTAGGTTTCTAGGGTTTGTATGTAAACAAGTTTTCCAGTTTTTGTCTCAACTAATACCCAGTCAATTAAGTGACCTAACATTCTAAAATATCTCACAGCCTAAAGTGCAGGTATAGAAAGCACCTTTCCAGAATAGCTCAGAAATTTTCCCAAGACCATATAACAAGTAGGCAAAGCTGGGAATTAAACACTGCTACAGCAGCTGCTCTGCTTCTGGTCTGAAAAATGAAGCCCTTGGGCTGTCTGAGCGCCCCGCTAGCACCGGAAGTGGAGGAGGCCAACCTAGGGATGAGGAGGTAGGGTCAGGCTAGAAGCAGGAGCTCGCGGGAAATCGGCTTCTCATATAAGGTCATGAGGCAGGGACACTCCAGCTCGTAGGCCGAGACTTTGAAAGGCCCTTGCAGTTTGAACCTAGTCCGAGAAGCTCCCATCACCATGTCCAGGGCAGGTGATTTCCCATCTCCTGCTTGACTCTCTCCAGTACCTGCTGCTCCTCAGGCTCATAAGCTAGACAAGAAGGTATCTGAGATGAAAGAGAAATGGAAGAAACTTCCATTAACAGATCTGAGGTTAGGTCATTTCCAGAAGGAGAGTCAAGGTGAAGTGCAGCTGGCCCAGGAACTTTTGTCTGCATCTAACCTCGGTGGGCAGACTGACTCCTGGGTGCCTGGTCAGCTACACCCAGAATCCTGACAAACACTAACAATGTCCTGATGGCACTCAGTGACTCTAAAGAAGAGCAAACAAGAGTGAAAATGTGTCTGATGCCCCAAGGACTATCCAATAGCATTGATCATTCTGTTGAACAAAACTTTTCTTGAGTGAGGAAAGGCATTCATTAGACTTGGCAGAGCATCCCCAGAGAATATACCAATTCTCTTCTACTCTCCCTCTCTATTCAAAGCCCTATCAACTTCATCAAGCAGGAATTCTGCATGGAGTAAATAAATAAATTGCTGTCTGACTTTCCAAGCAGCCATCTTGGGAGATCGGTTACTACAACCTAATTGCTTCTGGAGAAACTGGTCAAATCAACTTTCTGAAGTTCTATTTGCTGGGTTGATTTCACCCCAAATCCTGAGGACATGAACCAAATCCATGGCAACCTATATATAAAAATTCCCTCTGGAGGGGAACAGGTGTAGCTCAGTGGTTGAGTGCCTGCTTCTCGTGTATGAGGTCTCAGGTATAAGGTCCTGGGTTCAATCTTTAGCAACTAAAAAAAAAAAAAAAAGTCCCTCAGGATCACAGCCTAATATTATCTGAACACAGGTCATGGTTTTCTTCACCATCGCTCCAATCTGTGCTGAACCTCTCAGTTCTGCAATTCCCTGCTGCCAGCTCAGAAGCCTTTGTCATTCCAGAAAACAGCAAGAGGTTAATATTAACCCCAAGTCGGTTTATTCTGCTCTCTGTATCCTTTAGGAAGATGGGAAATAACTCAATCCTACAAGAGAAAGAGAATCCTTAACTGAGAGAGAACATTGTTTCTCCTCTCCATCAAAAATGAAGGTCTGGGGAAGTGGATGTGGCACAAGTGATAGGGCTCCCACCTACCACGTGGGAGGACCCGGGTTCCATCCCCAGGGCCTCCTGAGGAAAAAAGAGGAGAAAGTGTGCCTGTGCAGCAAGTCAGTGCCCGTGTGGTGAGCCAGGGCCTGAAAAGCGAGCCAGTGCCCACGTGGAGAGCCGAGTGCCCACACAGTGAGCCAGTGCCTGCACAAGTAAGTCACGCAGCAAAACGGTGACACAACAAAAGAGAGACAAGGGGAGAGTCAAGGTGAATCACGGCAGAGACCAGGAACTGAGGTGGCGCAATTGACAGAGAACCTCTGCCCACATCAGAGGTGCCCAGGATCGAATTCCTGTGAATCCTAGAGGAGAAAAAATGAGAGAAGACCAAAAGAGAAAGAGATACAGAAGATGACACAACAAATGGATATAGACAGCAAAAACAGCAGGGCGGGGGGAAGGGGAGGAGGAGGAGAGAGGAAGGGAGAAAATAAATAAATCTTTATTTAGAAAATGAAGGCCTGTGCTTGCTACGGCAGCACATATACCAAAACTGGAACGGTACAGAGAATATTAGCACAGTCCCTGTGCAAGGATGACACGCAAATTCGTGAAGCATTCCAAATTTTTATACCCAGATTTGGGGAATGAACTATGGACTAAAGTAGACTTCCTGGTATTCTACTATAGGCTTATTGTGATTCTAGCGACGGATGAAATTATATCACTGATATGGAGGCGATGGTCCCTGGAGGTTCTGGGGGCAGGAAGAGGGAAAAGCAGGTGTAATACGAGGGCATTTTAGGGACTTGAGAATTGTCCTGAATGACATTCCAATGACAGGTACAAGCCATTATAAAAGTTGTCATAATCTACAGAATTGTGTGGGAGACAGTGTAAACGACAATGTCAACTTTAATCCGCACTTAGCGGCAATGCTTCAATACGTGTCCATCAACTGCAATGAAGGTACCTCGCTAATGAAGGGTGTTGTCAATGTGGGAGGTATGGGGAGTGGGGTTATGGGAACCCCTATATTTTTTACGTGACATTTGTAGAATCTAAGTATCTTTTTAAAAAATGTAAAAGATAGAATAGAATTTTTTAAAATGAAGGCCCGCTTAAGGTAGTGCCTTCTCTCTCTCTCTCTCTGTCTCTCTCTCTCTCTCTCTGTCTCTCTCTCTCTGCCTCGACTTGATGTTTTCTAAAATGGGGATAAAAAGAAGAGTACTGCAGAGGATTGCTGGGAAGCTTGAGAGAGCTAAATGCGCCTGGCCCCGAGACTGACATACAGTAAGAGCTCGATAAGGACTAGCCGGTGAGCAAGCCCTCAGTGATCAGGAGTCAATGCGGCTGCGGCTACTGCTACCAGCGATGGTGCCACTCAGCCCCGCAGACTCTCGTCAAGTGCTCATCTCACGGCAGCCCAGCGCAGCAAGGGGCCAGGGCGGCCGCCTGCAGAAACCCCTAGGATGCAGGCTCACCGGCAGTGAGAAGGACCTACCCCAGAGAAACCTGCAGCTGGAGAGGACAGGCCTGCGGTCCAGCTGCTGGGGAGATGCCTCTAGACAAAACGTCTCCCCCAACAAGGCCATCCGAGCTCCTTGAGCACCACCCCACCCGCCGGCCGGGAAGCCACGTGGTCCCCAGGCCAAGCCCTGGACCGAGGTCAGAGAGCCGGGGCTGTTGCCCGCTCATCCGCTCACTTTACTGCCTCACTCTGCCCACTTCCTGCTTCGTACCCAGCACAGAAACCAGCATGTGAGGTCCTCAAATCGGCAGAGCAAGCCAACAGAGGGTTCCATCCCTGCCCAGAAGCTTAAGCAACAGACAAGACCTAGCGGAACTATCTTTGTCAAAGCTCCAGAAAACAGGTAAAGGGGCAGTGCCATGTCAAGAAAAAAGCATCTGAAAAGCAGCAGGATATTGTAATGTGCCCCCACCAGCTCAGCACAGAGCCAGCCCACGCTCCCAGTGTGAGTCCCTGGTACCCACTGTGGAGGGAGAAGAGTGACCCTCTTGCACATCCTGAGAGCACACGTGTCTGTGCCAGTCTGATGGCAGCCTAGAAGACTGAGCCAGGACACTCACTGCAGGCTCACTATTCACAGGCTGCAGTACATACAGGGCCCAGAAATGTGAGAAAACAGGTTTCTAGGGAAGAGGCGACAGTCAGATCCATGTAAACAGGAGAAATTCTAGGGCTACCTGCAAATGTCCAAGAAAAGACATACCTGCAGAAAATATCGGGAAGGCCCGACGCTTTGGCCTTGCGCTGTTCCCTAAACGCACTGCATGAATAAGCCCTGAAGGAGAGAAACCACACAGATCAATATGCAAAGACTGAGGGAGGTGTTTTCTATTTTTTCCTTTTATTTATTTTGTTGTTATTGTTGCTGTTAGCATTGAAGAAAATCTCTGTCATAAATCTCAGAGATAATATTAAAATAGGAAAATGTCCTAGTTGCAGCAAAAGATTACAAAACATTTTTTTAAAAAAACAAAACAGGAAATGATGGCTTATGCAAAAGCACAGGATAAAAAATTAGAAACTATTAATGAGGAAAACCAGTGCTTGAACATACCAAACAAAGACTTTAAAATGGTGCTAAAAGTACTTAAAGAGCTAAAGGAAAACATGGACAAAGAACTAGATGAGATCAGGAAAACAATAAACACAAAGAGAGTATTAATAAAGAGAAATCATGAAAAGGAATCAAACTGAGGTGAAGATCACAATAACAGGAATAAAAATGTCCCTAGACGAGTTAAACAGCAGATTGGAAGTATCAAAAGAAAGAATCTATGAACATGAAGAAAAGAAAATTAAGAGAACAGAGTCTGAAAGAACTGTGGGATATCATCAAATGTTCCAGTGTATGCATTATACATTATTGAAGTCCTATAAGAAGAGAAAAAGGCAGAAAGAATATTGAAGAAACAATGGCTGACAACTTTCCAAATTTCCTGAAAGACATAAATACATACATCCAAGAAGCTCAATGAACTTCATAAGGGATAAACCCAAATAGAGCCACAATAAAGACATATAAGAATCAAACTGATAAATGCCAAAGATAGAGAAACCTGAAAGCCACAAAAGAGAAACAATGTGTTGCGTACAAGGGAGCCCCAATAAGACTACATGTCAATTTTTCATAGGAAAGGATAAAGGTAAGAAGGCAGTAGGACAACATATTTAAAGTGACGAAAGCAAAAAATTGCCAACCAAGAATTCTATATGTGGCAAAATTCTTTCAAATATTAGATAGACTACATTAATAGCAGGAGGCTTTAATACACCACTTCCAGTAATGGATAGAGTACCAACACAGAACATCAACAAGGAAACATGAGACTTGAATGACACTCTAAACCCAATTTAGACCGAACAGACATATGTAGAACACACCACCAAAAACCAGCAAAATCCTACTGCATAAGGATCATTCTCCAGGAAAGAGCACAGGTTCAATCACAAAACAAGGATCAATAAATTCAAAAATATTTAAATACAGTGTATCCTTTTCAACCACTATTGAATGATGCTAGAAATCAATAACAGAGAGAAAACTGGAAAATTCACAATATACACTTAAGCAACCATTGGTCAGAGGCAAAATCACAGGGAAATTAAGAAATATCTTGAGGTAAATGAAATAGAAAACACGGCATACCCAAACTTAAGAGATGCAAGGGTAGTGCTGAAAGGACATTTATAGCACTAAGAAAGACCTAAACAATCATGCAAATGGAGGATCTAGAAAAAGAGGAGCAAATTAAACCCAAAGTGGACAGAGGAAAGAAATAACAAAATTTAAAGGGGATGTAAATGAAATAGAGAGTTAAAAAAGGAATAGAGAGAATCAACAAAGCCAAAAGTTGGTACTTTGAAAAAATCAATAAAATTGGCAAACCTATAGCCACACTTACAAAGAAAAAAAGAGGGAAAACACAAATAACTAAAATCAGAAATGAAAGGGGTGACATTGCTACTGGCCCCACAGAAACAAGGATTAGAAGCAGATACAATGAACAACTATAGGGAAACGGATGTGGCTCAACCAACTGGGCTCCCGTCTACCATAGGGGAGGTCCAGGGTTCGATGCCCAGGGCCTCCTGGTGAGGGCAGGCTGGCCCGTGTGGTGAGCTGGCCCACGTGGAATGCCGGCCCACGCAGGAATACCACCCCACGCAGGAGTGCTGCCCTGCATGGGAACACCGCCCAGCATGGGAAAGCCACCCCACGCAGGAGTGCTGGCCGACACAGAGAGCTAGTGCAGCAAGATGACACAACAAGAGACACAGAGGAAAGAAAATAAGAAGATGTAGCAGAACAGGGAGCTGAGGTGGTACAATAGAGTAATCGCCTATCACTCCAGAAGGTCCCAAGATCAGTTCCTGGAGCTGCCTAATGAGAATACAAGCAGACACAGAAGAACACACAGCAAACGGATACAGGGAGCAGACAACAGGGGGAATGGGGAGAATGAGTGAGGGGAGAAATAAATAAAATAAATCTTAAAAAAAAAAATACTATATGCCAGTAAATTAGATAACCTAAATAAAATGGACACATTCCTAGAAATACTAAAACTACCTACACTGACTCAAGAAGAAACAGAACATCTCAGCAGGCCAATAACTAGTAGAGACATTGAGTCAGTCATCAAAACCCTCCCAAGAAGGACCAGATGGTGTCACAGCAAATTTTACCAAATATTCCATGAAGAATTACCAGAAATCCTTCTGAAAGTCTTCCAAAAACTGAGGTTGGGGGAATACCCCCTAACTCATTCTATGAGACCAGCAACATCATCTTACCAAAGACAAACAAAGATACCACAAGGAGAGAAAATGACAAATATCCCTTATGAAAATATATGCAAAAATCCTCAACAAAATAGTAGCAAGCTGAATTCAAGAGCACATCAAAGATTATACATCATGATCAAGTGGGAATTATCCCTGGTATGCAAGGTTGGTTCAACACAAGAAAATCATAGAAAAGGCATTTGACAAAATCCAGCATTGATTTTTTTTTTTATAAAAACACTTTCAAATATAAAAATAGAAGGAAGCTTCTTCAACATAACAAAGAGAATTTATGAAAAACCCACACGTAACAACATTCTCAATGGTGAAAGACTGAAAGCTTTCACTCTAAAATCAGGCACAAGACAAGGATACTCACTATTATCACTGTTATTCAACCTTATACTGGAAGTTACAGCCAGAGCAATTAGACAAGAAAAAGAAATAAAAGCCATCTGAACTGGAAAGGAGGAAGTAAACCTTTCCCTGTCTGCAAATGCCATCATCCTCTATAAAGGAAATCCTGAAAAATACACAAAAAGCTACTAGAACTAATAAGTAAATTCATCAGAGTGGTGGGATACAAGAGCAACATGCAAAAATCACTAGTTTCTCTATGCTAATAAACAATATGAAGAAAAAAAACAAGAAAAAAATTCTATTTACAGTGACAACTAAAAGAATATAATATCTAGGAATGAATATAACCAATGATGCAAAAGACATACACAGAAAACTACAAGAAATTGCTAAAAGAAATCAAGGGAGACCTAAATAAATGGAAAGACATTCCAAATTACCAATTCAATACAATCCCAATCAAAATACCAATAACGTTCTTTGCAGAAATAGAAAAGCCAAGTATCAAAAATATATGGGGGAAGTAGATTTGGCTCAACTGATAGAGCATCCGCCTACCATATGGGAGGTCCAGGGTTCAAACCCAGGGCCTCCTGACCCATGTGGTGAGCTGGCCCATGCACAGTGCTGATGTGCACAAGGAGTGCCGTGCCACACAGGAGTGTCCCCCATGTATGGGAGCCCCACACGCAAGGAGTGCACGCTACAAGGAGAGCTCCCCACACGAAAAAAAGTGCAGCCCACCCAGGAGTGGTACAGCACACACAGAGAGCTGACGCAGCAAGATATGCAACAAAAAGAGACAGATTCCCAGTGCCACTGACAAGAATGAAAGCGGGCACAGAAGAACACATAGCAAATGGACACAGAGAGCAGACAATGGGGGAATGAGGAAGGGGAGAGAAATAAATTAAAAATAAATCTTTAAAATATATATATATATATGGAAGTGTAAATGCCCCTAATAGCAAAGTCACCTTAAAAAAAAGAAGAGCAAATTTGGAAGACTCAAAACTTCCCAATTTTAAAACTTATTACAAAACCACTGTAATCAAAACAACATGGTATTGGCACAAGGACATACATATAGACAAACATAAATGAATTGAGAGTCCAGAAATAAACCCTCTGTCTTTGGCGAACTGATTTTTGACAAGGCTGCCAAGCCCACTCAATGGGGAAAGAATACTATATTCAAAAATGGCACTGGGAGAACTGGATGTCCATTTGCAAAAGAATGATTGTGAACACCAACATGACTCCATAAACAAAAAACAACTCAAAATAGGTCAAAGACCTACATATAAGAATCAGAACTATAAAACTCCTCAAAGAAAACATAGGGAAGCATCTTCAGGACCTTGTGTTAAATGATTTCTTAGACTTTACACCCAAAGCACAACCAAGAAAAGAAAAATTAGATAAATGGAACCTCATTGAAATTAAAAACTTTTGTGCATCAAAAGACTTTATTATAAAAGTGAAAAGAAATATTTATTCCCTACTCAATGAGAGTAAATATTTGGAAACAACATATCCAATATGGGTTTAAAATTCGGAATATATAAAGAATTCTACACTTCAACAACAAAAAGACAAACCAATTTAAAAATGGACAAAAGACTTGAACAGGCATTTCTTCAAAGAGGATATACAAATGAAAAGATGCTCAACATCATTAGCTATTAGGGAAATGTAAATCAAAACAATGAGACACCATTTCATACCATCTAGAATGGTCACTGTTAAAAAAGAAAAGAAAAGAAAATTACAAGTGTTGGAGAGAATGTGGAGAAATAAGAGCACTCATTCATTGCCGGTGAGAATGTAAAATTGTTATAGCCTCTATGGAAGACAGTTTGGCAGTTCCTCAGAAAGCTAAGTACAGACTTGCTATGTGACCCGGCAATCCCATATCTAGGTATATACCCAAAGGAATTGAAACAGGGACTCGAACAGATATTTTTACACCAATGCTCATAACAACATTATTCACAATTGCCAAAAGATGAAAGCAAACCAGATATCTATTTACTGATGAATGGATAAATAAAATGTGGTATATACATACAATGGAATATTATTCAGCTGTAAAAAGGAATGAAGTTCTGATACATGTGACAACATAGATGAACCCTGAAGACATAATATTGAGAGAAGTAGCCAGACACAAAAGGACAAACATTGTATGATCTTGCTGATATCTAATAATTAGAATAAGCAAATTCATAGAGTCAGAAGCTAGAATACAGATTACCAGGGACCAGAGTGGGGCTAGAGAATGAGGGTAAGGCTTAAATTGCACAATTTCTATCTGGGGTGATGGAGTTTTGGTAACAGATGGTGGTGGTGGCAGCACAACATTGAGAACATAATTACAGAACTGAATTACATATTTGAATGAGGTTAAAAGGGGACATTTTACGTTGTAAATATGTTACCAGAATGAAAATGTTAATAAAAGCATAGAACTGTGCAACACAAATAGTGAACCCTAATGTAAACCATGGACTAGAGTTAATAGTACAATTTAATAATAGTATTTTTTCATCAATTCTAATGAATGTACACTAATGTGAGGTGTTAATAATGGGAGAGGGGGAGTTTTACGGGAAGTTTGTATTATTTGCATGATTTTTCTGTACATCTACAACTTCTCTAAAAAAAATTAAAATTTTTAAATTTTAAACTAATCCTGGGGAAATGGATGTGGCTCAACCAATTGGGCTCCTGTCTACCATATAGGAGGCCCGGGGCCTCCTGGTGAGGGCGAGTTGGCCCACGCGGAGTGCTGGTCCACATGGGAAGGTTGCCCCACACAAGAGTGCCGCCCTGCATGGGAATGCCACCCAGTAGGGGAAATCTGCCCCATGCAGGAGTGCCAGCTGAGGCGGAGAGCTGGCACAGCAAGATGACGCAAAAAGAGACACAGAGGAGAGAAAATAAGAAGACATAGCAGAACAGGGAACTGAGGTGGTGCAAGAGAGTAATCGCCTCTCTCCCCCTCCAAAAGGTCCAGAATCTGTTCCTGGAGCTGCCTAATGAGAATACCAGCAGACAACAGAAGAACACAGTGAATGGACACAGAGGGCAGACAATGGGGAGAATGAGGGGGGAGATAAATAAAATAAATCTTTAAAAAAAAATACTCATCCTGGGGGAGTGGATATAGCTCAGGTGGCTGAGCACCTGACCTGCTTCCCATGTACAAGGTCTTGGGTTCAATCCCCAGTACCTCCTTAAAAAAAAAAACTAATCAGCCTCTTTTTTTAAATAACCATTAAATAAATAGCCATAAACTGTTACATAGTCCACGTTTAAATAGATTATGGAGCAGAAGGAAATCAATTTATATGAATGCAAAAAAAAAAAAAAAACAACTTCCATTTATTCAAAATTCCTACTGTTCCACGTGCCGGACCAGTCTTTTCTTGCCAGCTCTTCTTGACATTTCTGTTTCTCTCCTGCCAATTCCGCCCCCCCCCCCCGCCCCTTTTTTTTTTTTTGTGAGCAGGGCACAAAACATTCTTTGTGGATTATGGCTCCTCCCTGCCACCAGAGGGCAGACTTTGCCTGGCTTGCTACTTTTATGCAGCCTTAGCACAGCTGCTCAGGATTTAAGAGGCACAAGATTGCAAAGCCCAGTGTGTTTTCCAAATCCCTGCTCAACAGTCAATTACCTCCTTTTCTTTCTTTCTTTCTTTCTTTTTTTTTTTTTGATGTACCAGGGCAGGGATTGAACTCTGGGGGAAGCCGGCATTCCACCACTGAGCCACATCCGCTCCCCTCCTTTTTGTAGAGGTCCCTTTGGCCGGCACATTTAATGTATTCAATTTTTTAAAAACAATGATTAATAAAGTCGGAGCCCCTTCGTGCCGCAATTTCTCCACAACACCGTCCGCTCTCCAGAATGCTCTGTAACCGGAATTGCAGCACGTGAGCATGCACTAAAATAAAAGCACCGAGGTTGAAGCAGTGGCTGTAATCCTACAGCAGGGGGGAGTCGGGGTCCACATAAAGACTCACGCCACAGGGCACAGCACGCAGCGTCCTGCAGACGGGGCAGAAGGGCGCGCAGAGCAGAGGAAGGCCGAGCCAAGAGCTGGGTCTGACCCGGGAAAGCAGCTCCCAGGGTGCGCGGCGAGGCAGCGGCAAGGAGCACTGCCCCACCGCGGCCTCCTCGGCGGCAAGCAGCGGCGCGCGCAGCGCTCACGACCGGATCCCAGGAATCGTCTCTGCAGAGAAGGAAATCCAGGCTCCTGCAGGGAAAGGGACTGGCCCAGACTGATGCTACTAGACTAGGCTGAGAGGCCACAGGGCTCCACGCCACGTGTATCTAGGGCAGGAAGCCAGCGAAGCTCGCGGGCCACCATTAAAAATCAAAGTTCATTTTTCGTCCTTGCCTATTTTGGAAAATGGACACATGCCGGCTGGTGTAGGAGTAGAAGGAAATTGGACCAGAATTAAATGCAATCCAAAGGTGACCCAGCAGGAACTCAGTCACTGACAATCTTCCCGGAGGGTAAGGAAGGCTGTGAGAGCGCTGGGTCTAGCTCGGCCTGGCTTTTCAGGGGTTTCTTCAGCGTTGCCTAAAGCAGAGCCTGCAGGTGGGATGCCCGGGGAGGCAGGGGTAATGGACCGGGAGGCCAAGTCCAAATCCCCGCGGTCAAGTCTGGTTGCTACAGTTCCTGGTCCCGCCACCAGGGGCCGCAGCCCGTCCTTTTCTCTGCCCCGGCAGGCTGCGCTCAGGTTCTGCGACTCCAGCCCGAGGCAAGAAAAGTAAATAAACGGCGTCCAAGTTGGAAAGGAAGAAGTAAAACGTTAACTATTTGCAAAGGACACGTGCCTATATACTGAAAGTCCTGAAAATTTTAAAAGAAAGCACTAGAGCCAATAAATGAATTCAGCAAAGTGAGAGGATACAAGATCAACAGGCAAAAATCACAAGTGTTTCTACACACCAGTAATGAGCAAGCTGAGGAGAAGGGGGGGGGCGATTCCATTTATGGTAGCAACTAAAATATCAAATATCTCAGAATAAGTTTAACCAAGGATGTAAAAGACCTTTACACGAAAAACTACCAAACTTTGCTAAAAGAAATCAAAAATGATTCAAGTAAATGGAAGGACATTCCATGCTCATGGCTTGCAAAGCTAAATATTGTTAAAAAGTCAATTCTACCCAAATATCTACAGATTCGATGCAAACGCGATCAAAACTCCAACAGCCTTCTTTGCACAAACAGAAAAGCCAATGTTCAAATTTATATGAGGAAACCGGATGTGGCTCAAGCCATTCCCAGATTTGGTTCCCGGTGCCTCACGCAGCACACAACGAACAGACAGAACAAAGGCAAACAACGAGGGGGTGGGGAGAAATAAATAAATTAATTAAGTAACCCTTTATTTTTATTTTATATGAAAGGCCAGCGCTCCTCCCCTGCGGGTCCAGGCTGGCCCCTCACTGTCCCTGTGCGCACCCTCCAGTCTGGCCTGGTGGAGGCGCAGCCACCCGCTGGCCTGCAGTTCCTGGCCGCGGGAAGCTCCCCCCGCGCAAAGGGCGCGTGCCAAGCTTGTCGGTGCTGGGCCCGGATCCCGCTGCCGTGGGAGGCGTGCGTGCCGGCCCGTGAGCGCTGCGTGCCCGCGGGACAGAAGCCCGGCGAGGGGGCCGCTCCTCCCGGGGGCCTGGATTTGCGCGAGTTTGGAGCCCCCGAGGCCGGGTTTGCATTCCCCGTAGGGAAGGCGGGTGAAAACGCGCGCCCGGGCCCTGCGGGGGAGGCCCCGCCGCCGGGAGCCAGGGGCCGCGGTGTTTGCGGCGTGGCCGTGGGCTTGCGAGGACGGCAGGCGTCCTCCCGGGGAGCGATGGGTGACCTACGATCCTCCTCTCCCCGTGGGGCGAGGCGGGGCGCCAGGGACCCCGGGGCCGCGGCGCTCGGAAGGAGGCCCAGGACGCGGGCTGCTCGCGGCGTCTCCCCCGAAGAGGGCGTGCGCCAGCCGGCAGGAGCGCCGGGCAGTGTCGGGGCGCCGCCGGGGTGACCCCGAGTTACCCGAGGGCAGGGCCTGAGCGGGCCTGGCAGCCCCGGCGGGCTGAGTGCGGGCTGCGCGCGGGCCTGCCCCGCCGCCTGGACGCCCCGAGCGCGCGCCGAGGCCTCGGGGTGCAGCTCACTGCCGAGCGCGCCAGAGCCTGGACGCGCGCCGCGCCCCGTCGCGCACCGGACGCGGGAGGCCGCCCGCCAGAGCGCGGGCCTGCGGGGCCCCAGCTGGCCGCGGGAAGCCCTCCGGGCGGAGCAGGCCGGGGGCGCACACCAGGCCCCGCGGGAGACGATGGCCTTCCCCCAGGCCAGAACCCCTGGGGCGGCCTTGCTGCGTCCGCGGGTCCAAGCTGCGCCCCGAGGGCACCCCCACGGGAGCAGCGAGGGCCCGAGCCCCCTGCGTGGGCCACCCCCGAAGACCCCCACGGGGGCGAGCCCTGCGAGAGCACGAGTGCCGGAGACCCGGCCTGCACGACCCCCGCCCGCGCCGCACCGCGGCTGCTCCCCCGCCCGAAGCGCGGGGCGCAGGGGCGGCAGAGCAGAAAACCGCACCAAGGAGAAGGCCTTCCAATGCCGACTGTGGCCAGGCTTGTCCTCGAGTTACACCCTCGAGGAGCGCGAGCGAGCGGCGCCCGAGAGTCGAGAGTCCGGCAGGGCCTGAGCCGGAAAGTACAAAGCCGGAGGCGCTCTCCCCTGCCGTGGCATCCCGGCAGAGACTCCAAGGAGAGCCCACCCCCGGCAGAAAGCCCTCAGCCACGTGCGTGGCTGCCGAGTGGGATTTCACCCTGCACGGAGGCCCGGCGTGTGGCTCAGGAGGGGTGAGAAATGGCGCAGGGGGTCCCCGCTGTTGGTAGCAGTGGTCAGGAGGCCTGAGGGAAGGGTGACGGGGAGTACAGCCCAGAGCCTGTCTCCATCCCAGGCCCCCGGGGAGCACAGCGGATTCTAAACGCAGCTGAGCCTCCTGGAGGCGCACACGGGGGCTCCAGACACACCGCTGGGCAGACTGGTGGGTTTCATTCTCTGTTTTTCACTCATCTGTTTTCCAAATACGTGCCTGTGGTGTTTTGTTGTTGCATCCATTTGTTGGTTTGTTTTAAAAAATATTTTTTATTTATTTTTAAAAGATGCATAGATCACACATTTGTTGGTTTTTAAGATTGTCCAAGATCGGACCCTGTCTGAAAGGGGGGAGGAATTGAAGTGCAAACCGTTTTGAGTGCAGCTCCCCACTGGGGAGGGGGAGAGGCGGGGGGTAGGGGGCTCTGCAGCCTGTAGGTCGTGAGAGGGCAGGGGAGGTAGGAGGTCCCAGTGGTTTGTGAAGGAACCGGGGCATGCTGTGGTGGCCCCGGGAATGGCTAAGAACAGCACCTCAGGAGGGACTTGCTCTCCCCTGGGACCAGCCTCCCCACATGCCCCCAGCTCTCCTCGCTCGAGACCAGAAAGGGGGCTGAGAGTCCAGCTTCCCGGGAGCTCAGCCGAGCAAGCCCCGAGGCTGGGGAGGTGGGTGGGGGAGAAGACTGGCTCCCCCGCACCCTGTGGGGAGAAGCCCCAGGGGCCCGCTGGTGAGCCAGGAAGTCTTAGTGAGCCCCCCCTTACCATCAGAACTTCCCTCTTTCTGGCAACCCAGAAACACTGAAAGATTCTGCTGCAGCTCAAGTTTCCTAGGAAACTTATGCCAGAAAGGAAGTGGCTGGTCTGTAGCCAAGGGTCAGGCCTGCAAATGTTTATTTTTAAATAAGTGAGTTTTTCCTCTAAGTAGATTATTGTTAACAATTATAAATGTCTCCATTTTAAAATTGTTATACATTAATCTTTAAAAATCCCTTTATCCTATTCTCCAGAGATAGCTGTTGTTGATGTTTGGATGTATTTTCTTAGTCTCTTTCTAATATATGTGTATACATATTTATTTTACAGAAGGAGGTTTATACACTGCTTAGAAGTTTGTACCTTATGATTGGATAGCAAGCCATTTTATTTGTGACTGACCCCATTGCGGACGCTGTACACTCACCCTATCATGTAGGTTACCTGGGCTGCAAGGGGGTTCAATCCCCAGTGCCTCCTAAAAGAAAATTAATTTTTTTAAAAAAGAAGGAGAGCCAGTGCAGCTCAGTGGTTGAGCACCTGCTTCACCTGTACGAGGTAACAAGTTTAATCTCCAGTACCTCCTAAAAAAAATTAAAAATTTTTTTAAATAAAAAAGAGGGAGCAGATGTGGCTTAAGATCTGGGTTTGATCTCCTGTGCCTCCTGAAAACAAAAACAAACAAGCAGCAAACAAATGAAACAACCAACTCAGGGGAGCCGCTGTGGCTTAGTGGTTGAGCACTGGCTTCCCACATATGAGGTCCTGGGTTCAATCCCAGCCCTGGTACGTCCGAAAAAAAACAAAAGAACTCGAGGGTAGTGCTTTTAATCATTTCATTAATCATGAAAAATCACCAGGTTGTCTCAATTGGTATTTCTTGACCCTTTGGCAAGTGAATTACCTGTAAGTGTACTGTGCCCATTTTTACTGAGTTTGTAAGACCTCTTTATAAGTTAAGGATTCCAATCTCATTTCTCTAATATCTATTTCCTCAATTGTGATATGAATCACAGGCTTTGGGGGTGGAGGGTAGAAAAGAAACTGCATCTTGGAATTGAGGAAATTATATTTTACAAATATTTTCCCTTTTTTTCCTGTGCTTTTCATTATGAATTTGAAGGAATTTTCTTGTAAGCAGTTTCATTGAGATATATGCACATACCATACAATCCATCCAAAGTTACAATCAATGGCTTTTAGTTTATCACAGAATTATTCATTTATCACCACTCATTATGGAATTTTTATTTAAAAAAATTAATTCCCCCTGTCCTGACATGATTAGGAAGGCCTCCTTCACCCCAAGATTTTATAAAACACATGTTCTTGAACTTTGTTTAAAATATTGAAGTAATGCATATTGATGGTACAACAGGCAAACCCTCAAACAATATAGAAATAGGAAATAAAAGCCGCCTCCCTTCTTTCCTTGCCCCGCTCTGACATAACCCTTACTAACACTTTGGGAGCACATCATTCCAGATCTTTTCCTCTACATTTACAAACTCATTAAATATATGTGTGTCTGTATGGGCAGGGTTTTCCTCTGTGTTTGTGACGGCTTTTGATTGTTCACACTGCTTGGCTGAGCTTTCTCCATGTTTCGCATCAGGTGGGCAAAAGAGAGATTCTCTCACAGGAGCTGGAGGAAGGGAGGGAGGCAGGCGCCCCTTTGTAGCAGACATACCTTCTCCCACTTATTCAAACACTAACCTAAGTTTTGTGTGAAGGGGGCTTACAGTTGTGGTGAAGTTTTAATTTTTAAAAAATATATATGGAAGGGTAAGGGACCCCAAATAGCTCAAACCATCTTGAAAAGGAAGAACAAAGTTGGAGGACTCACCTTTTCTGACTTTAAAACTTATTACAAGCTGCAGTGATCAAAACAGCATGATGGGAGGCGGACCTGGCCCAGAGGTTAGGGCATCCATCTACCACATGGCAGGTTCGCGGTTCAAACCCCGGGCCTCCTTGACCCGTGTGCAGCTGGCCCATGCACAGTGCTGATGTGCGCAAGGAGCAAGGAGTGCCCTGCCACGCAGGGGTGTCTCCCGCATAGGGGAGCCCCACACGCAAGGAGTGCTCCCCATAAGGAGAGCCGCCCAGCGCAAAAGAAGGTGCAGCCTGCCCAGGAATGGTGCTGCACACACGGAGAGCTGACACAGCAAGATGACGCAACAAAAAGAGACACAGATTCCCGTGCCAATGACAACAACAGAAGTGGACAAAGAAGATGCAGCAAATGGACACAGAGAACAGACAACTGGGTAGGGGGGTAGAAGGGGAGATAAATAAATAAATAATTCTTTAAAAAAAAAAAACAGCATGATGTTGGCACAAGGATAGACATGTATACCAATGGGATCAAACTGAGAGTTTAGAAATAGACCCTCCCGTCTATGGCCAACTGGTTTTTGACAAGGCTGCCAAGTCCACTCAACAGGGAAAGAATAGTCTCTTCAATAAATGGCGCTGGGAGAACTGAATCAAAGGGGACCCCTCCCTCACACCATATACAAAAATTACCTAGAAATTGATCGACCAGGACTATAAAACTCCTAGAAGAAAGCATAGGGACAACATCTTCAGGACCTTGTGTCAAGCAGTGGATTCTTAGACTTTACCCCCAAAGCACAAGCAACAAATGAAAAAAATTATGGTCTTATCAAAATTTAAAACTTTTGTGCATGAAAGGACTTTATCATGAAAGTGAAAAGACAACCTACTATCCAGAATATATAAAGAAGTCCTGCAACTCAACAATAAAAAGACAACCCATTTTTAAAATGGACAAAAGACTTGAATAGATATTTCTCCAAAGAGGATCTACAAATGGCCAAAAAGCACATGAAAAGATGCTCAACATCATTAGGTACTAGGGAAATGCAAATCAAAGCCACAGTGAGATATCATTTCATACCCACAAGAAGGGCTACTATTTGAAAAAAAAAACAGAAAATTACAAGTGGTGAAATAGGAATACGCATCCATTGTTAGGAATGTAAAATGGTGCAGCTGCCATGGAAAAGTTTGGCAGTTCCTCATAAAGTTAAGTATAGGATTTTCGTACAAGGTGGTAGTCACACTTCTAGGTATATACTTCAAAGAATTGAAAGCAGGGACTAAAATAGATATTTGCACACCAATGTTCATGGCAGCCTTATTCACAGTTGCCAAAAGGTGATAGCAACCCGTGTCCATCAACTAATGAATAGATAAATAAAATGTGGCATATACGTATAAAGGAATATTATTCAGCCATAAAAAGGAATGAAGTTCTGATACATGTAACAACGTGGATGAACCCTGAAGACATCAGCCAGACACAAAAAGATAAATACTGTATGATCTTACTGATATGAAATAATCAGAATAAACAAACTCATAGTGTCAGAATCTAGACTATAGGTTACTAGACACTGGGTTGAAGGTAGGGGAACAGGGAGTTAATGCTTAAATTGTACAGTGTTTCCTTTTGGGTTGGTTGTAAAGTTTCAGTAATGGATGGTGGCAATAGTAGCCCAACCCTGTGAATGTAACTAACAGAACTGAATTATATATGTGAATGGAGGTAGAGGGAGAAAATTTAGGTTTTATATATGTTGAAAACAACTTTTAAAAAAACAGGCTTGTACAACAGAACAGTGAATCCTATTGTAAACGATGGACTACAGTTAATGGTACAACTATAAAAATGTTCTTTCATTGTTACAAATGTTGCACTCTAATGCAAGGTGTTAATACTAGATATCCATATGCACACCGGCTGTCTCACCTTGGGCATGTCTCTGTTGCATAATTTGCATAATTTGGGGCAGGAAGGAACAACTTCCATGGTGATTCCTCAGGACCATCCTTTCTGCTCTAGGAGATGAGAATTGGACCAGAACCTGCCAGCAGCTTAGCTTCCTGCTGCCATTACACTCCAATTCCTGTATCAATTCACCCCGTGTCAAGGGATTGGAATAGTATATGCAAAAAAAAAAAGGTTTTTAAAATATTGAAGGAGTTGAAAACTGATGACCACACAAAAGCGTGCACACTTAAATTTATGCAGCTTCATTCATAATTGCCAAAAATTGGAAGCAACCAAGATGCCCTTCAAAGGGTAAACCAACTGTGGGCATGCATACAGTGGAATATTATTGAGTGACCAAAAGAAATAAGCAATGAAGCCAGAAAAAGACATGGCAGAATCTTAAATGCATATTGCTAAGTGAAAAAAACAATGAAGCCACAAAAAGACATGGCAGAATCTTAAATGCATATTGCTAAGTGAAAAAAGCAAGTTTGCAAAGGCTACATGCTGTGTGATTCCAACGATATGATATTCTGGAACAGGCAAAGTTATGGGGACAGTAAAAAGATCAGATCAGTGATTGCCCGGAATTTGGGGGAGGAGAAAGGGATGACTAGTGTTACACAGGGAGTTTTTAGGGCAAGGAAAATTTGTTCAGGATGATGCCTTAATGATGGATATATGACATAGTGCATTTGTCAAAACAATGTGTACAACACAGAGGATCCTGGTATAAACTATAGACTTTAGTTACCAATATGTATCAATACTGGTCCATCAATTGTAACAAACATACCACACTATGCAAGATGTTAATAATAGGGGAAAGTATGGGAACTCTGTACCTTCTGAGCAATTTTTCCATAAACTTAAAATTGCTCTAAAATATAAAGCCATTTTTTTTTTTGAAGACATTAAATGGAAAACAGATGAAAAGAAAACTCAGAGTCTGTCATGTTTGGGGAAGGGTTTTGCCGTTTGTGCCAAAAGCTTGACCAATCTCTAGCCTTGGAAATGTCCTCACTTCCGAGCATTGAGCAGCCTTTAAACTAAAATGCAGTCACTTCTTAAGAATTCCTCCCCCCCTCCCCCAAAGAACCCCTTTCTTCCCGCTCTTCTCCTCCTCCATCTACCTGTGAGTGGGATTCTGAGCTTGGAATCCTAATGCTGGATAAGAAAACTCCTGCAGTTTGTAGACTTTCCCTTTGCCTCTTTTTCCTTAGTGCCTTTTAAAAATGTTGGTCTATGAATACACTGGTATTTTTTTTTAAATAGACTATTTTCACAGCTATTTGCTGTAACAAGTATTTTTTAAAAGTCTAGTACACAAAGAAAATTTAAATCATCTAAATTTAAAAGCAACACGTGGAAATGAGACGATCAAATGGCCAGTGATGCCCACCTCCATTAGTCCTCAGAAAATGCAAACTCAGTCCTCAGTGAGATGCCATTTCACAGCTACAGAGTGGCTAAAGTGGAGAGCACTGGCCGTAAGGGCCAAGTCTTGGTGAGGATGAGGAGGCGCTGGAATTCTCATACAATGTTGGAAGAAGTGCAAACGGGTTTTGTAAAAATCGAAAAACTGACAGGATCTCCTACAGCTAAATATCCAGCTCCCCTAGTGCAGGCGCTTCCACGCTGAGGCATTTACCAGCGGCAAGGGGCGCAGATGTCCGCCGAAGCCCGGGCACGTGGATATCCATAGCCGCTTCGTTCTTAACAGCCAAGCCTGGAAATGCCCGCCGAGTGATGAACAGACAAACAACTGTGGGATATTCGTACAGTGGAAATAGCAGCACAAAAGATGATCAAGTGTTGCCACTTACAACAATATGGGTGAATCACGCGGACGTCATGATGAGGAACAGAAGCCAAACACAAGAGAGAGCTGAGTAGTTCCATTTCTATGAAGTTCAAGAGCCAGGGACGCGGCGGCAGCAGAGGGGTGGGCGCCTCTGCGGGTGGGTGAGTAACGCTGGGGCAGGAGTGCAAAAGAGACGCCTCTTCACTGGAGCGGGGCTCCTTACACAGGCAGCACATTTGCAGAAGGATGATGATTTGTGCACTTAAAATCTGTGTACGGCCTGTTATACTTGAACTTTTTTATAAAGTAAGTGACACTGGGAAGCGCGCCCCCATCTCTCTTCATAAAACTGACTTCTGAAACCCAAGCTCTGTTGAGAAAACTTGCAAACTGCATGGGAACCCCTGAAAAACTGAGGAATGGCAGCGCCTGCAGAGCAACGCTGGGCTTCGGTTTGCATGAGGTCCCGGTTCTTTTCTTCTGCTAGCAGCGCAGCACCAGAGAGGGCGATGGCGTCCTTGGTGGGCGCCCAGCGCAGAGCTCCCTCTGCAGTAGACGGCCGCGGCCCCCGCGCTGGCGTCGCCGCCCGGCCCCGGGTCCCCTCCCCACCTCCTAACAAAGCGCAGGCCTCCCGGCCCGACCCTGCCCCGGGCCCGCTCCCGCCCGTCCCCCAGCGGCGGCCGCTCCCAGATAAAGGCGCCGGCGTCGCCCGGTGGCGCCGACCCGGCAGCGCAGACGGCCCGGCCCGCGCCCCCGCCCCGCGCGCCCCCGCAGCCGCGCCCGCCCTGGCACCCGCACGGATGACCTCACGCGGGCGGCGCCCACCGGCCGCGGCCCCCGAACGCGCGGGGCCGGCGCTGGCCCGCCTCGGCCCCCCCGGAGAAGCCCCCCGCGGGGTCGCCCTGCAGCCCCTGCCCGGCCCCGCGCCCTCCCCAGCGGGCCCCAGCCGTGCTCGCTGCTCCTGCTGGGACCCCGCAGCGCCCCCAGGCGCCCCCCGAGGGCCCCGTCTTGGCCCGAGACCCGCGCTGCCAACAGAAAAAAAAGTGGACTCTGTCCAGGCTGGTCACCCCCGTCCAGCTGAGGACAGGTCTTACTCCAGCGCAGGAACTGCTCAGGCACTGTCGCGCTCCAGGGGTCCATTTCCGGTCTCCCGCGGCCCCGAATAGGGAGGGACCCGTGCGTGAGGCCCCGTCTAGTCACCTGTACGTGAGGCCCCGTGTAGTCACCTGTGCCTGAGGCCCCCGTGTAGTCAGTCACCTGTGCGTGAGGCCCCCGTGTACTCACCTGTGCGTGAGGCCCCCGTGTACTCACCTGTGCGTGAGGCCCTGTGTAGTCACCTGTGCCTCAGGCCCCCGTGTAGTCACCTGTGCGTGAGGCCCCGTCTACTTACCTGTGCGTGAGGCCCCGTCTAGTCACCTGTGCGTGAGGCCCGTCCCGGGACCCTGCGTGGCGCGGGGAGCCGTGCGCAGCCCGTCGGGGCTCGGCCCTGGGGATCGCCCGCATGGCCCCGCGCAGGAGGGCAGCGGGTTCCGGCCCCAGGAAGGGGGACTCGCGCTGCCGACCCCGAGGGGCTGCGGGACGGCTCCTGGCCCCGCTGCCGCTGCCCTTGGTGGCCGTCAGCAGCGCCCCTGCCTGCTCTGTGCTCCTGGGCTGCTCGCTGTGCGCCGGGGGAGCCGTCCCCTAGGGGAGGCCTTGGGGCGCGGGTAAGCTCCGCGGCCAGCCTTCAGCAGGAAGCAGCGCCGTAACGGGAGGTGCTGTGCGCCCTGCGCCCCGGCCCGCCTGCCCGCTGGCTAAGTGCGCTTGCGAGGCCGCGGCGGCGGCCGCACCACCTCGGGGTGGACGGGCTGTGGCTGCGACCCCACGGCAGCCCTGGCTCCCCTGCTGGGTGCCAGGCTGTGCTGCCGCCCCCTGCTCCCGTCCTCCCCCCCCACCCTGCCGCCCCCTGCTCCCGTCCTCCCCCCCCCTGCACCCTGCCGCCCCCTGCTCCCGTCCTCCCCCCCTGCACCCTGCCGCCCCCTGCTCCCATCCTCCCCCCCCACCCTGCCGCCCCCTGCTCCCATCCTCCCCCTCCTGCGCCCTGCCCGCCCCCTGCTCCCGTCCTCCCCCCGTCCTGCACCCTGCCGCCCCCTGCTCCCATTCTCCCCCTCCTGCACCCTGCCCGCACCCTGCTCCCATCCCCCCCTCCTGCGCCCTGCCCGCCCCCTGCTCCCATCCTCCCCCCCCCCCCGCCGCCCCCTGCTCTCGTTCTCCCCCCCTCCTGCGCCCTGCCCGCCCCCGCTCCCGTCCTCCCCCCTCCGGATCCTGCCGCCCCCCTGCTCCCATCCTCCCCCCCCCCCCGCCGCCCCCTGCTCTCGTTCTCCCCCCCTCCTGCGCCCTGCCCGCCCCCTGCTCCCGTCCTCCCCCTCCTGCGCAGGGCTCCCTGCCCTTCCCTTGTTCCCAGGGGACTCCACCAGCCTCCTGACCCAAACCGCCAGATGGAGAAGCTCCTGCCCGTCAAGCAGGCATTTGCCACACATTGGGGGTCTGCCCTGTGCCTCTCCCCACCGTGGAGGGCACGGGGCGGAACATGTGCTGCCCCGCAAGCTCCCCAGATGCCCTCCCCTGGACCGCTGCCCACCTCCCAGCTCACTTCCAGAACTTTCTGGAAAGACCGCCAGGCCAGTTTACCCTTCTGTAGACTCAGAGGGTCTCTCGCAGGTTCAAGGTGAGTAGCTGAAGAAGGCCACCTGCAAGGTAGGACCTGCCCCTCTCCCTCAGGGCTTCGACGTGGGGGAGCTGAGGGCAGCAAGCCCAGCGCCCACCCCCGTGCCACCCATGCCCCCTCCCACTCAACACCCCTGCAAGCGCCCTGCATTTCCATAGGTCCTTCTCTATCAGGACCTGGCATACCCTCTCCCTCTAGCTCACACCCTGGAAGGGAGCCTCTATGTCCCCATGGAAGGCGGAGCCACAGGGAAGCAGCTGTGGCTCAATCAACTGGCTCCCGCCTACCACATGGGAGGCCCCGGGTTCGCGTCCCGGGGCCTCCTTGTGAAGGCAGGCTCACCCACACACCGCAGAGAGCTGACGCAGCAAGATGGCACAACAAAGGAGACAAGCAGACACAGAAGAACGCGCAGCGCATGGGCAAAGAGAGCAGACAGCAAGCAAGCCGCAAGAGGGGGCGATAAATAAATAAATCTTTAAAAAGGAAAAAAGGGGGAGCCACCGACTTGCCCCGTAGCTCGTTCTGAGCAAGCTCCAGACCCTCTGCTTCGGCTCTGCAGGCAGGCCCCGTGTCTGGCACGGCACAGTGGGGGGCTCCCCCTCAGTCCCCCCTCTCTCTGCTCAGGGCCTGGGAGCCCACCGCGGGGGGTGACGCGCAGAGAGCCGCCAAACCTCCTGAGCATCTGCCGGACCCGGCGCCCCTCCAGGGAGGCCCAGCACTCAGGGGCCGCGCTTTGTAGATGAGAATAACGGGCCTGCGTGAGAGGGCAGGGCGGCAGGAAGTGCCACTTCCCGGGAACGGTGGAACCCGAAGCTACCTTTGTGGAAGGCAGTTGAGATCCTCGGTTCAAAAATGCTGTAAAGGCGAGCCCCAAGGCCCAGCTTGACCCCGCGCCCCCTCTTTCAGATCTCACATCGGGCTACAACATTTCCTTGACCCAGTTCCAACTCCCCGGTGCCACGCTGCTACTTGGCTGTCACCTCCAGCATGCTTGCTCCAGTTGGTTTCCCCACACA
This sequence comes from Dasypus novemcinctus, assembly GCF_030445035.2. NCBI lineage: Eukaryota > Metazoa > Chordata > Mammalia > Cingulata > Dasypodidae > Dasypus > Dasypus novemcinctus. Next base: position 59,103,057 of record NC_080697.1, read on the forward strand.
GGACTTTGAACCCTAAATTTCTCTTACAAAATCATCACTTGGAATGGGCCCATCGCTCTGACTCGTCCCAGTCCAGTCAGACCCTGGGATCGCACCCCTGAGCTCACAGCCCCTCAGAGCTGAGCAGATGGCGGCATGCTGGTGGCTGTTACTTCATTAGGGTGTCAGCCAGTCAGTAAATAAGTAAAATGAGGGAAGTGGACTTAGCTCAATGATAGAGCGTCTGCCTACCACATGGGAGGTCCAAGGTTCAAACCCAGGCCCTCCTGACCCGTGTGGAGCTGGCCCCCGCGCAGTGCTGATGTGCACAAGGAGTGCCCTGCCACGCAGGGGATCCCCATGCGCAAGGAGTGTGCCCCATAAGGAGAGCCGCCCTGCACAAAAAAAAGCACAGCCTGCCTGGGAGTGGCACCACATACGTGGAGAGCTGACACAGCAAGATGATGCTGCAAACAGATTCCCAGTGCCACAGTGAAGAATGCGAGCAGACACGGAAGAACACACAGTGAATGGACACAGAGAGCAGACAACTGGGGGGGGGGGGGGGGCGGGGGGCAGGGGAGAAAAAAATAAAAAATAAATCTTAAAAAAAAAAAAAGAGCAGCCTGGGTCAGCAGAGCCAAGACCAGAAGTGCCAGGCAGCCTCGTGGCCTAGAACTGCAGTCCCCGGGGAGAGGCCGGGCATGGCACGGGACAAGACGGGCACGGGGACCGAGTGTTCCCTGCACTCCCCAGGACGCGTGGAATACCTGGCTCTAAATAAGTACTGGCTAAATTATGCTGGAAGGAATGCCACAGGGTGAAGGAAAGGAGGGCCACCACGGCATGAGAAGGAGGGACACGCCGGAGGGCAAGGGCAGTCCTGTCGTCGGGCCCATCCCGCCCGCAGTGCCTCGGCAAGGCAGAGCAACAGGACAGAGGTCTGCACTGGCCCTGGTCAGGCTGAGCTCCTCCGCCATCCTCTCTGGCCCACCTAGGGTCCCTCCAGCCTCGTTTGCTGCCACCACCGATTCTGGGCACTTGCCAGCTCCAGCAGGTTCTCAGAGGTGCCGTCCTCGTTCATAAACCTCCTTGCAGGCCCCCCATGGCCCCCGTGCTCGCTGTCCACCCTTCTGGCCGGCCCGGGGCCGGGCGCCTCGCCTGGGCGCTGCCCCCAGCACAGCCGCGATAACCGAGGCTCCCGGGCAGGGGCAGGGAAGGGCGGGGAGAAGCTGTCAGGCGGGCGGGTCCGCGTGTTACTGTCCAGACGTGCGAGGCCACTTATCTGAGCCGCCCACCACGGGAAGTGAGAAAGTCCTGGCAGCGCTTTTCCCACTGACGCTCTTATCTTGCCTGGAAAGAAAACGGTGCTGTGTGTTTAGACATGCACGCGGGGCTTTAGCAGCTCTTGTACGTCTGCGAGGGTGTTTTTGATTCCGTGACTTCTGGCCATACGGGTGGGTGTCTGTGTCGTTTTTAATGTGTTCACTGGAGCAGCGGTAGATTGGCAGGAAACTCCAGCAGAAGTGTTGGTGTAATTTTATGACTTGAATACAAACCTGAATCTATGTCGTGCATCTGTGTGTGATTGTCGGAGGAGATGGAAATGCCCAGAAGAGAGACAAGCAGTAGGAGATACTAAGGGAAAGAAAGCAGCACCCAGAAGGCCCAACGTGAGAAAGATTGCAGACCGTTTTGGTGAAAGGGTGGACGAAACGGGTCTTTTCAGACATTGATTATGAAAAGAGAGCAAGCCCTTTTGGAGAGCAGTGTCCCAGGCTCAAATGTGGAAATGTGGAGTGTGCTTCTCGTCGATATTAAGTCCCCTTTCCACGTTAGGGGTTCCTCGGGCTGCCTGAACAAATGACCACAGCACAGCGTGAATCTGGTGGCTTGACACAGAAGGCCAGCCTCATAGCCCTGGAGACTGGAAGCCCCCAACCGAGGCGAAAGGGGCGCAGCAATCCTGGGTGCTCTGGTTCGGATCGTTCCAGTGTGCCTCCATCTCCATGTGGCCTCCTTTGTGTCTCTGCCAAATCTCCCACCCATTTTTCTTAGAAAGGTGTCAGTCCTTGGATTTAGCCTAAGGATGATTTCAGCTCAAGAGTCTTAATTCATGTCCCTGCAAAGACCTCAAGTCCAAGTGAGGGCTCGTTCTGAGGTTCCGGTGGACATGACAGGGTGGCTAGTCAACCCATTATACATATCTCCCCAACCGAAATATTTGCATATCTACACAGAGGGCTATGTGCGAGAATGTTCACTGCGGAATTATATGTAGGAGCAAAAAATACAATTAAATGTCAGGTGGGGGCGAGGTTAAATTTATTATACAGTGTACCAAAACCCTGGAATGCTATGCCTCAGTCAGAAAGAACTTTGTGCAAAGAGGGGAATACCTACCAAGTATGTAAGTAAAGAAAAACAAATTGCAGAATGTGTATGTGTTACACCATAAAAAAAGGGCTGTCTATATTTGAAAAAGTAGAGGGGATGATCTGGAGGCCCACACACCCAAAGGACAACGGTGCTTCTCTCTAGAGAAGGGGGCTAGAATTAAAGATGCAAAAGGACAGCGAGCGAAACTTTTTCTTCATGTGTATTATCTGAATTGTCTACAATGGAAGTAAATTTCTGTTACTTACATAATTCTTTTTAATTGTTTAAAGAAAACAGCAGCACTAGAACCCACTCACTCAGTTCCACAGACCCTACGGCCTAAGCAAGAGCAGGGAAAGAAAACAAATGTCCTACTTTCTGTGGCTAGGCTGCGGCTGAAGCTGATTCTCATTCTCCTGGTGAGGTGGGAAGGGAGCAGGAGCAGGCTGTAAGAAAGACACCTAGGTCACAAGACCCGCTGGCCTAACCAGCATCACAGAGGAGGAGGAGTGTGTCTACCTATGTTTTGTTCTGGAAAGTAGCTACCAGTGCAGAGGAACCCAGAAGAGTGGCTTTTCCCAGAGACTTAGATCCAGAAAAAAAAAGGTTCCATCTAGGCCTATCTTCTTTTTCTTTTTCATTTATAGATTGGGAACCTGAGGCCAGGTGAGACAAAGTGACACACACAAATTAAAAGCTAACCCCCCTAAGCCTACAATTACTTCTCCTTCTCTCTCTGGGCACTGGTGGAGAAGACAGATGTCCCACTGCAGACAGCAGTGAAGGTATTCACTCCTCCAGCCCGCGAGTCAGTCAGGCTCTTCAACTCGGCACACGCACAGACACTGCTTGTGTAATCCTAGATCTAACGTCAAGAGTGGGAGAGGGGGAAGTGGATGTGGCTCCAAGTGATTGGGCCCCTGCCTACCACATGGGATGTCCCTGGTTCGGTTCCCAGTGCCTCCTAAAGAGGACAGTGAGCTGGCGCAATGGGCAGGTGTGGCAAGCTGATGCGACAAGCTGATGCAACAAGAGACACAAGAAGAAAACACATAATGAGAGGCTCAACAAAGCAGAGAGCAGAGGTTCCCAGTGCCTCTGAAAGAGGACAAGCAGAACTACAAGCTGATGTGACAAGATGATGGAAGAAGAGAAATGAGGAAAAACTTAACAAGTGACACAACAAAGCAGGAAACGGAGGTGGCTTAAGTGATTAGGCACTTCCCTCCCATATTGGAGGTCCTGGGTTCACTTCCTGGTGCCTACTAAAGAAACAAGGAAGATGAAAAGACACAGCAAGTGCAAAAAATGAGGAGGTAGGGAGAAGTAAATAAATAAAGTAAATCTTTAAAATATAAAGTATAGGGAGAGGATGAGGAACCTATATCCAGAAGGTGAAGACTAAAGCTCTCAGGCTTTACTAACCCTCCCCCGCAAAATCTTTGCCCAAGATGGCACCTCTACTTACAAGGGGAGTACCAAGGCCAAGCAAAGCTACCAAAGAAGAAACCCCACCACCACCCTCCATCTCAGGTCCAAAGCAAATCATCAGAGGGTCCCTGCAGGATGTGAGACTGAACTTTGTTCTTGTGGCTTGTAGAAATGGCATCAATGGGAACATAATATAGTAGTTCTTTCAACAGGTGTCTGAAAATGGGCACACTCTGTCTTGATCTGAATATGTTTTAATTTTGTCCATACTCTTGAGCCAGTGTTTAGCTCAGTATAAAATTCTAGGCCACCCATCATTTTCCTTCAGCACCTTATTCCCGTGCCTTGTGGCTTTGAAGAGTCTGCTGCCAGGCTAATCGCCACACATGGATATAATAATCCATATTTGCACTCTGGTTGCTCAAGAACTGTTTCTCCTTATCTTTGAGGTTCTACAATGTGTCTGGGGGTGGACTTTTTTTAAATCCTGTTTAGGATTTGTTTATTGAATCTAAGGATACTTACCTTCACTAATCCTGGAAAATTCTCTGATTTTCTCTCTTCAAATATTGCCTCTCCTCAATCTTTGCATTTCCTCCTGTTGTCTTAGGTCAAATTCCCCTGAAAGCAAATCCTGAGGCTTAGGGGGGTTAGCTTTTAATCCAGAAATGATGGAGTGGGAAAAGAAAGCCAATAACGTTTTCATTTGTAAGCTGGTTAGCTAAATCGAGCTCAATCCTGCAGAATATTCTATGAGAGCATTACAGAGCATGCCATGGACTGTTTCCATGAAGGACAATTGAGTGAGACATTTGTCTACTTGCTCTTGTCCCCCATTGGTTGAGGGCTGCTGGAAGTGTTAACACCCTCAGACTTTGAACTATGCTTACACGTAAACCGAATTGGTTTTTGCAGTGTTGATGAAAACGGAGTCAGAAGACAAGTGGCAAGTGGTTGAGGAGGGACATTGACATTGTGTATGGAATTATCCATCACAGATGTACTCAATCAGGTGGGTCAAGGGGCTGTAGCACAGGGCACCTCATACATCTTCAGATGCATATTGAAACTTCTCATTCTGTCCTTCATATCTTTGAACCTCATTTTTATATTTCCCAGCTCTTTACTGCTCTGGGCCGCATTCATGGCCATTTCCTCAGACCTATATTCTCATTTGTTAAGTTTCTCTTTAGCTGTATCTAAACTGGATTCTTTTGCTTAATGTTATGCCTGCATGGTCTTTAGTTCTTTCATCTCTCATGTACTTACTTCTTTTCAGATTGTCCCATTATCTCAATCTTTTGGATCCTAATGCTCTTCTTGTCTGTTGAAAAGGCTATTTTCCTGTGTGCTTTGCAGTTTGCCACTGTGAACTTCAGCAAGCAAGGACTCCCCAACCCACCATCTCCCTATCATTCTGTGGGAACCCCATGCACTCTGGGAAGAGGACTATTCTTCCAGCTTTTTTCTTGTTTCTGCCAGACACTCATGGATATCATAAACTTGGGGCCGGTTTTTAAGTTGATTTCTCAGCTGGAGTTTTGGTCTGTCATGGACAATGTTTTTCCCACCTAGAGTCCAGGCAAATAACATCTCCCTCATCAATGGACAGGGGTTTTCTAATTGCCCTTTCACTGAACATGCAGCTTTTCAAGGCTCTAACATGGAACTCCCCTTTCTTACAGCCCTAAGTCCCCACCTCCTGTTAAAACCCAAGCCTCCAGCCAATAATATCTATTTCCTTGTTCTATAGCTCTTCCTCAGAATTTCCCCACCCCCATCCAGACTCCATGGGCCCCACAGCATCAACTCTCACACTTCCTACTCTGACTTTCAATTTCCTCTTCATTCCTAGTACCTGGGAATTCCCCTTATCTTGCTTTGAAGAAGTGATTTTTGAACTTGGCTCATATTAAAATCACCTGGAGGGAGGCGGCTGTGACTCCCACCTACCACATGGGAGGCCACTGGTTCTGATTCCGGTGCCTCCTAAAGAAGACAGCAAGCTGGTACAATGGGCAGACGTAGCAAGCTGACACAAAAAGAGACACAGGAAGAAAAAACATAACAAGAGACACAACAAAGCAGGTGGCTCAAGCAATTAGGCACTCCATCCCACATTGGAGTTCCCTGGTTCAGCTCCCGGTGTTTCCTAAAAGAAACAAGGAAGACAACAGGCACAGCAAGTGAAAAACAACAATAAGGGGGTGGAGAGAAATTAATTAATTAAATAAATCTTTTTAAAAAATCACCTGGGGAAATTTTTTAAACCCCAGGAACTATCCCATACCAATTACATTCAGATCTCTGGTAATAAAAAGTGAGTTTATTTAAATACAAATACAGTATGTAAATAACAGCACAAGCGGTACACGAATGTGTAAAAAGGCAGGGCGGCATCCTCCGATTGCCAACACGCAGGAGCCTCGTGGTGCTCTCTGCTGCCTTTGCTGGGTGGCTTCTGGACCATCGTCCCAACGGTGGAAGGTCGTGGTCTGTGATCATTTCCAGGCTGAAATCAAAATCTGGAAATAATAGTCACTGTCAATTTCAACTACCTCCTTTAGCCTCCTCCATGGGCTCTTCCTTGCAAAGCCCAGATTTGGTGGCATTAGCATTCTGATGTCCCAAGCCACATCCTCCCCGGGGAATAGACTGCCTTTCAAAAGCCGCGAATAAGTTTGCCTGTTTAGTAACAAACTAGCAAACACACTTATCACCTTGCTCTTCAGCTACTGGCATTAAACATACTAATGATGACAACAGCCAACGAGTAATAACTTGGCTCCATGTCAGACCTTGGCTAAGAGATTTACATGTATCGTCTCTCTTAACCCTCACAGCAAGCCCACGTGAAATCAATATGCTTGGATTGTCCCTGGGGTTAAGGTTGTACTCAAGTCATAGGAAAAGCTAGAAGAAACTTTAGCATCACCTAGCTCAAGATGCTTCTTTACGAAGAGAGGAGGCGGCTTGCTGGAGGTCACTGACAGGTGGCAGACCCGGAACTAGAGCCCAAATTTCCAGAACTTTTGCCAGAACCATTCACACCATTAAACGACCATCAGAACCAAGAACTTGAATCCACAGATTTTATATTTTCATTTTTATTGTCTTTACATAAGTGTAAAGGTTAGATAAATAACATATAATCCATGCTATATAATAAATATGTACTCTATAATAATATTAAAATTACTATTATAATAAACTATTTTAAGCATAGATATACAGAAAAATAAACCCCAGTATGACAAGGTCCAAGATTTCATAGACATTAACGCTCAGTTGTACTGGCTTTAGGTCTCTTTTGAAGAACACCATGGCCCTGTCCCACCCCTCCCCAGAGGTAAACGCTGTCTTGAACTTATGATTATCATTTGCGTGCATATTTTACGCTTTTTCTGCATGTGTCTATATTCATAGCTACTATCTATAATTGCATACGTCTGAAGTTTTTACATAAACTAAGGAGGGAATACTGAGCGGTCAGCACGCGTACGTGCAGTCTCCGCACCTCCCAGCAGGTGGCAGCAGCGTCCCAGGCACCAGGGAATAAAGGTTTTGCTGTTCTCAGATTGCAATTCCCTTCTGGAGAAAGGAGACAACATTTGCAGTTTGGGACTGTACATGCGAGACAAAAAGAGTTTTGTTTTTCCCATATTCAATTCCAAGTACCTCCTTAAAAAAAAAAAAAAAAAAAAAAAAAAACCACAACCAACCCTGGAAGCAACAAATACCGAAAACTCCAGCATTTGCTGAAGGGAAGGCTCGGGAGCTCGGGGGTATGCAGGAGGAGCCTAAGCAGAACCGGGGCAGCCGTGCTCCAGGCCCCGCTCCCGCGCACCGTGAGCCGAGGCCAGCCGGCGTGCCTCGTGCCCTCACTCCCCGCATCTGAGATCAGGGAGCGAGACCCCTCAGGGCGAGGGGAAGCCGGAGCCCCGCGTCAGCTCTGTTCTCTGAGAGGGGCTCCCCGCAGCCTGCGCCGAGCGGAGAAGCCGAGCTCCCGCCCCGGGCACGCGCGGGCACCGGCGCCCTGGCGCGTGGGTCCCGGGAGGTGACCTCTGGAACGCCGCCAGCCCTAAACCCACGCCCTGCCCCCTGGCCGGGCAGCAGCCCCCGAGGTGAACGGCCTCGGGCCATCGTCCCCTCTCGGTCACACACAGATTTCACGACTTCTGAAAATGGGGCTGGCTTATTTTAAGTCCCAGGAAGGCTCCGCGGGGTGGCGGGCGGCCGCTCGGGGCGGAACGCGTCCAGGGGTCCCCGTGTGCCCTTTGCCCTCCGCTCGGGCCTTGGCTCTTCCTGCTTGAACCGGCCTTGCAGATCAACCGCGCCCCGGGTCACAGCAAGGACCCCTAAGCACACACGGGCCCCGCTTCCCCGCGCACCAAAACGTGCCAAAGATACGGCAAATTGGGTGAAACAAGAAAAAAAGGAGGCAAGGCAGGGCGGACAGCTGGCTGTTTCTCCAGGGGCGGATTCTGCGCCTGCGCTTTAGCCTAACCGGCGCTGGGCCGGGAGGCGGGGCGAGCACAAGGCGGCTCCGGGCGGTTCCCGGCGGTTCCCGGGGTCTCCCCAGCACCGCCCAGGGCGCGGCCCCGCCCCCGGCCCCGCCCCCTGGCCCCTCCCTGACCTGCCCCCCGGCCCCGCCCCCGGCCCCGGCCCCGGCCCCGCCCCCCGGCCCCGCCCCCGGCCCCGGCCCCGGCCCCGCCCCCCGGCCCCGCCCTGGCCTGCCCTCTCTCTGGCCCCGGCCCCGGGAGGCCTGAAGAGGCTCCGGGAGCTCAGCCGCCATTATCCGGCCCTTATCGCCACAGCGTCCAGGCCGACGGCGGGCCTCCTTCGCTCCGCGACGAGGAGCCGACCCGGGGTCACCCTGACTCCAGAGAGCCGCGCTATCTCCGTGACCTGCGGAAGCCCCGGCTGAGCTCACGCCTTCTGACGCAGAGCGGACCCCGCGCGGCCGCCCTGCCCTGCCCCGGCGTCGGCCCGGGCTCCACCGTTACTCCCTGAAATAGCAACGCTGATAACTGCCGCGGACAGAAGCGCAGTGATGGATTTCCATTCAGAAAAGCACCTCTTCCCACCCTCCCCTGTCTCCACAGACGCCCTCTCAGGCGGACGCGCGCCATCAGGGCGTCTCTCGGGCACAGCCCCAGCCGCCACTGTCCCTCAGCCCCCACGACAGTAGGTGTCTGTAAACCCCCAGAAGTCTGTTTCCAGGTAATTCACACCAAAACAGACGTTATCCTCATTCAGGAAAAAAAGCTTTTAGGATAGAGGTCTTATTTCATTCATCTGTGCATTTAAAGATCCAAACACCACCTTACAAACAGCAGGCTGCGCAGTGTAAACAGACTAGACGGAGTTGGATTGGGTAGGGTTGGCAAAGCACAGAACCAGCAAACGGATCCCCTGGGTGGCTGACCCTGCACTCTGAACAACCCTGGGCAGGTTATTTTCCTTTCTCTGGTCCACGTAGTTACTTTAATCTTTGTCTTTTAACAGGAGCATTTAGTACATTTATATGTAATGTGATTACTGATATATCTGGGTTTAAATCTACCATTGTTGTTGTGATTTTCTGTTTTTCCCACCAGGTCTGTGTTTGTTTCTCTCTACTTACCGTCTCTTCATTTGACTAATTTTATCATTCCATTTTTTCCTCCTACTAATTTGGAATTTGTAAGCTCTACTTTTAAAATGACTGCCCTAAAAATTTTCCAGGATGAAGAATTATTTTTTATTAGAGTCCAAAGTTTAACAATGTGTTTATCCTATTCCAAGACAATAGAACACTATAACACTTTGATTTTACTTATCCCTTCAGCTTATGTACTATTTCGGTTTTTCCAGTTTTTCTTTCAAACCCCACAAAATATTATTGTTGTTTTATACAGTGTATGTTCATTTAAATTCATCCATGTATTTACTCACTTTCTTTAATTTTTGTTTATTCTTGCATTTCAGGCCTTCTATCTGGAATTGTTTTATGGTCTGCCTTCAGTACATCCTATAGAATTCCCTTAGCACAGGTCTAATATGAGAAGATTCCTTATTTTTATTTATCTGAAATGTCTTTACTTTCTCCTTAATCTAAAGAGAAATATTTTTCCACTGTACTTTCCAGTAATTTGGCAGGTAGCTTCTTTTAGCATCTTGAAAATACTTAATTAACTTCTGCATTCCAGAAAGGTTATCTCTTTTTTTCCTCTAGCTACTTTCTTTTTAAGTTTATATACTTTTATTAATCCTCTGGTGAAAAATCTGCACAATCACTGATCAAGTTGCTGAAGAATCTTTACTCCTTTTTGCCAGCAACAACATTGGTCTTTGCAGTCACTCTGGCTTTTTTCATTCCTTTCTCTGTTTTATTGAGGTCTTCTCATACAGGCCATGTCTCTCAAGTCTGTGTTTGAGTTCATTTTTCTTTGCATAATCCAAGGAATCATAAATCATGGCAAAGCCAGTTGTCTTGCCACCATCCAAATGGGTTCTGAGTCCAAATAACAATTATTTATCTGGTGTGGTCTTATATATTTTGGCTAGATTTTCCTGAATATCTGTCTTAGGTACTGTTGCCGTCCCTGGGTGAAGGACTTCAATGACCATATGTTTCCACCGAAGTGGTCTGTTGGTCGTGAGCTTCTCAGTCATTCATGATGACAGTTGATCATCAGGCAGCCAAGAAGGAGAAGTCCTCTAGCTACTTTTAAGATTTTCTTTGCTTTTGGTTTTCTGCCATTTTCCTAAGATGTGACTCATATGGGTACTTTTTTTTTTCTTTTTTCAACTAGAGATTTATTCTATTATACTTGATTTTATAAATTGGGGGTCTCTTAGCTGTAATTTTTTCAAATATAGTTTGTGCTTGATTTCTCTCTCACCTCCTTCTGGGACTCCAATTAAACACATATTTGTGTTCCCTCTATATCTCTTATTCTCTCTACTTTTCATTGTGTTATCTTTTTTACATGACAATTTCTTTTTTCTTGTTCACTATCTCTTTCTTTAATTATGTCTAATCTGCTCTTAAACCCATCCATTGAGCTTTTAAATCTTGTTTTCTATATTTTTCATTTGTAGAAGTTCTTTTTGGTTCCTGTCTGAATCTTCAGTGTCACTTTTGAAACTTGCCAGCAGATACTTTCAAGCTTCTCTCTTATTTTTCAAACATAGTAAGTGTACTTTTTGTGGCATCTTTCTAATTATTCCACTTGTCAGTGTTTGCAGGTCTGCTTCTGTCTGTTCTTTCTCCTGTTTCTCCTCCTGGTACTTGTTTTCGTTCAGTGCCAGGTTATCTGTGTGCTGCTAATTATACTTGAAGAAAATATTTTAGCAATAAATTGGGTCTTGGGGTTAAACAAGCTTTCTCCAAATCATTTTGTTTTTGTTTTTGTTTTTGTTTTTTGATTTTTGCTTGCTTCTGTCTGGTGCCTGTGGACGCGACACCTCTAGAGCCATGTCAAGCCAAGTTCAAGGCTCAAGGTTTCTTGGACCACCCAGGTCATGTGAACCGAGCCGCTAACCCACAGCAGAGCTGACGTACCCTGGGCCACCTTTCCTATAGGGAGGAACCCTTTGTCTCCCCAGAATACTGTGACAGAAATCTTCCACTAGACTGCCCAGCTTTTGAGAGCTTGGAATTTTATTTCTTTCCCCCTCAAAGGGATGTCCAGATTTGCCAGGATTAGTAAATGTCCTCAAGGAAAAAGTAATTTCCAAGTTTTATTTACATTTCTAATTATCTGTGTACACTTAAGTTTGGGCCTGATAATTTGGTGCTGTATGTCCACATTTAGACACTTTTAGAGCTTTTTTAATTCTAGAATTTGTTATTGTGGAGTTTGGTCTGAATAACCTACTTACCACAGCCTGACCTCTTAAACCTATTTAGCATTTATTCAGCCAATGACTTAGTTGTTTCCCTAAACCAAAGAACTTTCTGTCTTAGAGGAGTTTTTAAAGACAGATACTACTTCCAGCTTGTAAAGACAGTTTTTGTGACTTCTATCAAGATGTTTAAAATTATTGTGTCGTAGTCTTTAAATTTTCTGAAAAATGTAACTCCTAGTTTGTCATGTCATTTGATACACATTTGTATTGGTTACCTATTGCTACATAAAAACTACCACAAACAGAAAGGCTTCAAACAACACATATTTATTCTCTTACAGTTTCTGGGAGTCAGGAATCCACCCCCGGCTCAGCTGAGCCACCTACTGCAGTCCCTCACGAGGCTGCGACCTAGATTCAGCCAGATAGCCGTGGGGCAGCAGTGCTCCAAAACGTGTTCCCCGAGGGCGACGAGCGTGCCACAACGTGGGGGGGGAGGTTGCTGGTGTGGGAGGAGTGGGGTGGGGGCTGGGGGGATGGGAACCTCTTTTATTTTATATTGTAACTTTTTTGTGTGTGATGTATATATCTTCAAAAATATACAGCTTACAGAAATGATGGGGTGGGCGGCTGGGGAGCAGGGTATATGGGAACCTCTTAGGTTTTTATGCTTTTTAAATGTTTTTTGATTAACCTTCTTTGTGATCTATTAACTTTAATTTTAAAAGTGTAAAAATAAGATTCAGCCGGGCTGCCGTCTCATCCAAAAACATGTGCGCAGAAGGGTCCACTTCGAGCTCACTCACGTGGTTGTGGAAGGATTCGGTTCCCTTTGGGCAGCTGGAGTGGGGGGCTCAGTGTCTGCCTGGCCGTTGCCCAGAGGCTGCTCTCCTTCCTTGCCAGGTGGGCTTCCCCGACTTGCTTCATCCAAGCCGACAAGGGAGAGAGTCTGCTAGCAAGGCAATCGGAATATTTTATAATCTAATCATCCCCTCATGTTGAGTATTCAAATGAGAGAACAAGTTACCCAAGGGCAGGTGATAGCACAGGGTGTGAACATCAGGCAGTGGCTACAAAAACATCCTTAGGTGGACTTGCCAGAGCAGACACAGGCACCGCCCCTGACAAGAGCTCTGAGTGCCGCCCCCTCCATCCAGGGAGACGGCTTCACGCCCACACGTCAAAGTCAACCAGGCAGGGGAGCCGACAGGCCTCAAGCGGCTGAGTGTGCCCCTCCCACATGGGAGGTCCCAGGTTCTGTCCCTCGTGCCTCCTGAAGAAACAAAGACAAACAACAAGCAAACGAACAGGCCAGCTCTGTGGTTGAGCTCTGGCCTCCCACACACAAGGTCCCGGGTCCAATCCCTGGCTGCCAGTACGTCTGGGAGAAAAACGTCAACCAGGCAAGAGGGTGTCCTGGCCCTAGGTGATTTAACTTCTGAATGCCACCTTTTCCTCATTTGTAAAGCGATGATGAAAGTAGTTCTACTTCCTAGTGGTTTTGTGAGGATGAAATGAGTGAATATGCGTAGAACGCTTAGAACAGGGCCTGCACACATTAAGCACATAGTCAGCGTTAGCAACGCAGTGTTATTGTCGGGGATTGAACCGTGTCCCTCGCAAAAGGCGTGTTGGAGTCCCAGCCCTGGTCCCGGGGCGTGAACCCGTTTGTCAATGAGACCTTAAAAGATGTTACTCATTCAGCTGTGCCCAAACTGAAGCAGGATGGGCCTGAGTCCAAGGACGGCAAAGTCCTTCAGAAGCAGAGAGGAAGTCAACGCGACATTGACAGGACCTGCAGAGAAAGGAGACCCGCCAAGTCCACTGCTCTGCGACGGAAGAGCCAGTGAACCCCAAAGACGCCAGCCGGCCCGAAGACAGCGCCGCCCGCGCTGTGAGTCCGGCCCCACCTTGTCCCTGCGACCAGCAGCGTGCGTCCTCCAGAACCTCCCGTGAGGACAGTCTTAGGAGCTCAGTGGATAAACAAAGGGCCCAGTTTGTTTTGAAGTGAAAGGGAAGCCTGAAACTGTAACTGAAAGTTAAGAACCAGCAAGTAATTATGATTACAAAATCATTACATAGATGCCTTTACTTTATAAAATAGCAAAATGCTAAAATCTGAAATTCTGAAACGAGCTGGAGTTAGCCTAGCCCTGCTGTTGTGATGGCCGTTCTAAGAAGTCTCACCCCTGTTGATGGCGACTCTAGACGTAGCTTCCCCCTAGTGTCTACTCACTGCTGTGATGACTGTTCTAAACTGGCTCTTACCTGTGCTGGTGGTGCTTTCAGGACGAGGCTCACCCTCGCGTCTCCTTGCCGTTGCGATGATACCACTCCACGCTGCCCTGTCTGAGGCCATAAAAAACTCCTGCACCCCCAGCTTGGGGAAGGGGAATTCGAGACCCCCCCCTCCTGTCCTCCTGCTGGCGTTAATAAACCTGCTTCTCTCGCAGGACCATCCCCGTGTGGACTCCTCCTCATCTGCTCCAGGCAAGAACCCCGAGCGACCCCCGCAGCTTTCCCCGTCCTGACCCTGGGAGGGGCCAAGTCTTCCGGCCTCGGAAACCGAGAGCCATACAGTCCTGCCGTCACTCTAACCCTGTGGGGCCTTGGGTTCAGCAGCTGGGAAGATAAAACAGCTATCGCTATTAAATAAATAACCCAAAGAAGTATTTAGACTGTGTAACTGCCTGGTGGTAAATATTAATTAGGCCTCAACTACTCATCTGCCAAGTAGGAATAAAAATATCTACCTCAAAATGTATAAGAAGCCACCTCTCTCTGCCTAGAGGGCCCGCACCAAATCCTGGTGTATATTTCTGTCTCTCTTCCACTTCTCAGCAACCACTGTTCTTCCCTCATTTCCCAAATAAATTCTTTTTCCTGGCCTAATTTTTAAAAAAGTATAAGAAAATGCTTTATGAAATGCAAATGGAAGCAACTTCATTTCACCTCCATGTCTCACTGCACCAGCAACTCTCTCTTCCTCCCTGTGATGCCAGAATGATGAGGGCAGCTCCGGAGCTGGAGGCTGGTCAAGAAAGAGGTCAGCAGGCGGAGGACGGTGGAGAAGGGGCCAATTGGCCTCCCGACCCCTCCCCGCAGACCGCGGGCTCTTCAGGGGAGCCACTCTAGGGGCAGAGCTGAAAAGGATGTCTTTAAAAAGTCCCTCGGGAAGCGGATTTGGCTCAACAGATAGAGCACCTGCCTACCACATGGGAGGTCCAGGGTTCAAACCCCAGACCTCCTTGACCCGTGTGGAGCTGGCCCATGTGCAGTGCTGATGTGTGCAAGGAGTGCCCTGCAGGAGTGTCCCCCGCGTATGGGAACCCCACGTGCAAGGAGTGCGCCCCGCAAGGAGAGCCGCCCAGCACAAAAGAAAGTGCAGCCTGCCCAGGAATGGAGCCACACACACGGAGAGCTGACACAGCAAGATGACACAACAAAGAGAGACACAGATTCCTGGTGCCACTGACAAGAAAGCAAGTGGACACAGAAGAACACACAGAGAATGGACAGACAACGGTGGGGGGGGCAATAAATAAAAAAATAAAAAATAAATAAGTCCCTCAAGAGCCCAAAGGGCTCCAGCAGGACTGGGAGAGAACGTGACGGACCCCTGGCCCAAGCCCCAACTCGGGCAGGCGAGGGCTCTGACCGCAGCAGGCAGGGGGCTGGCCTGGGCACACAGGCGCCCTCTGCTGGCCTCGAAGGGCACGGCTTGCCCTGGGCGTCCCCGGCTCGGGCTGGGTGGCTAATCCTCGATGGCAGCGCCAAGAGAGCCCGGGTCCTGAGCTAACAGGTCGGTCTTGGCTGTGCCTTTAACCCCAGGGACAGCTCGGGCACGTCACTGCGCTGAGCCTCAGTTTCTCCGTTTGTAACGGGCAGAGGTCCCTGCCCTGCCTCCCTCACCAGTGCTCTCTACAGTCGTTCACAGAGGAGGGCGCCGCCCTCCCCAGACCCCTTCCTTCCTCTGCTCCCCCTGCCTGCGGGGCGGCGGCTCCCCTGGCCGAGCGTGCAGAAGGGGCCAGAGTCCACTCCCGCCTGCCCGCGCCCGCTGGCCGCCCCTCTCGCCGCGTCCCCTCCACCACTAGGTCCCTGCTGGGCGTTCTAAGCTGTCTGGAGGGAATGTTTCGGGGTCTGCTTCCTAAACTGAGGAATTAGCTGGGCGTCAACTGGGGCCTCACAGGCAGGCGGAGCTCTGGGGACAAAGGCTAAGCCAGGGCCTCAGCCTCTAAGAAGCCTCAATCCTGCAGGGAAGGAAAACCACTCTCCAGACCCGGGGTCCAGGCAGCAAAGCAAAGAAGCCTGGAGGCTCTAGGGCCCGGGGGTGGGTAGCAGCCAGGCAGGGCCCAGGAGGGGCAGCCAGGCAGGGCCCGGGAGGGGGCAGCCGGCCCAGGCAGGGCCCGGGAGGGGACAGCCAGGCAGGGCCCGGGAGGGAGCAGCCAGGCAGGGCCCAGGGGTGGGCAGCAGCCCAGGCAGGGCCCAGGAGGGGGCAGCTGGTCCAGGCAGGGCCCCGGAGGGGGCAGCCAGGCAGGGCCCGGGAGGGGCAGCCGGCCCAGGCAGGGCGGGGGGAGGGCAGCAGCCAGGCAGGGCGGGGGGAGGGCAGCAGCCAGGCAGGGCCCGGGAGGGGGCAGCTGGCCCAGGCAGGCCCGGGAGGGGGCAGCCAGGCAGGGCCGGGGGAGGAGAGCAGCCAGGCAGGGCCCGGGAGGGGGCAGCCGGCCCAGGCAGGGGCGGCCAGGCCCCGAGGGAGGCCGGCTGCGCTGCAGGAGGTGACAGGGCACGCGGTGGGCGCAACGAGGAGCTGTCTCCACACGCAGGCCTGGGCGCAGCCCTCCCACCAGGGAGCACCTTTGCCTCCAGGAGCAGAACCGAAGCTTCACGGGTCAGCGCCCAGAGGAGCCGCCAGGTGAACACCTGAGGCTCGTCCCGGGTGTCAGCTCAGGGCTCCCAGAAGGGATAAAACAAAACCTCGGCGCCTGCCCCTGAACATAGAGCCCCGCTTGTTTCTCCCTATCCAGCCAAACACCGGGGCCGGTTCCCCTGGCTGAGACCTGCCAGGGCACGACTCTGGCTTCCAGGTCCTTCCTTCCTCTCGCCTGAGCTCGCCGCCACCCCCCCTGCACCATCCCCGTCCCCACATCCGCCAGGCCGGGTGCTCTGAGAGCGGCGAGGCCGAGCTGGGCCCGCAGGCGGCAGTGAGGGCAGACGGCAGTGAGGGCAGACGGCAGGGGCGCCAATGGTGCCGCCGAGAGGAAAACAGAAGGAGGGCAGCGATAAGGAGACAACGTCCCGGGACCTGGGACTCAAGGGCTGGGGAAATCCTGGCCTGGGGAGAAAGCAGCCCCCGAATCAGGATCAGGGCTAGGCTGGCCCAGGGATTCCCTTGGGCACAGGATGACGTGCTCGTGTGGTGCTGGGAGGAGCTCCTCGAGGAGGCTGGCCCGTTTACTCAGCCAGACGTTCACGACAGGCCTGTGTGTGTGTGTTGCGTGGCCGCGCAGACTGGCAGGCGGCTCTAGGCGCAGGTGTCTGGGAGCAGCCAGGTTTGCGTGTTCTGACCGTGCGGGCCCGCTGCCACCTCGGGGCCTTTGCACGGGCTTTGTCCTCTGTGTGGGTCGCTAGTGCCCAGGTGTGCACATCACTCCCTTCGGGTCTTTAATAAAATGCCACCTTCTCGGCCATGCCTACCTGCCCGTCCCACCTAAAATGACAGTGGTACCTCCACCTCTAAGAGTCCTACCCCTTTCCAGACCTGTTCCCAACATTTGTGGAGCCCATTAACAAGAGTTAATGGTGGCCCCCAAAATGCAGCCTACCCCCTTGGCCTCCCACCCCCACTTCCACCCTGCACCCCGCTCCGTGCCCAGCAAACAGCTGCCGCTTGCCCACACCGGGCTTGGGGTGCTCACAGCTGCCGCCCATCCTACCCTCTCAAGATCAGGCTGGGGGGAGCCTCAGGAACCTGACTGTGCTCAAAGACGGAAAGCAGGAGCCCTGGGGGTCCCCGGGAGCATGTCCCCTGCCTGGCAGAGCCTCACCTGGAAGAGGGCCCTCTCGAGAGCACCCGGGGCAGGGGTGCCCCTTCCGCAGGTCGGCCCCGTCTCTTTGCGCCTGGGTTTTTCTCCACACACCCTCAGCATCTGGTCTACCGTATATTTTCCTTGGTGATTGTTTCTTGTGTGACACCTTCCAATGGAAGGGAAGCCCCAGGACAGTCAGGGGCGTGGTCTGCTTTGTTCACGGCTCTGTCCCCTCTGCTTTCAACAGTGCCTGGAGCACAGCAGGTGCTCAGTCAGTATCTGCTGAACAAATAACGGATTGGGGATTCAGAATATCAGGATAGAAGCCGGGCGAGGGAACCCCTTGTCTCCTAAAAGCTGCTGTGTTCTGCGGAGCGCCTCTGGCAGGAAAAGGCACACAGGCCCGGTACAAGCCTCCTTTTCCAGCCTACAAAACCCCAGGGAGGAGACTGTGAGAGTTTTGCTCTTTTAGAAGAGAACTAAAAAAGACGAGCCGTGAATTTTAATTTTGTGTATCCTATTTATTTCAATACACAAACACTCAGCAAATGTTTATTGGGAAGGCAAAAAATCTTTAGCGTTTCACTCAACAAGAAGACCAACAGCCGCAATTCAGAGATTCAAATAAACGCTGTCCACGGGATGATCTATGACTGGCCAATAGGCACATGAAAAGATGCTCGACCTCATTAGTCAGGAGGAAAATGCAAATTAAAAGCATAATGAGATACCACTGCACACCCACCAGAAGAATTACCTTTAAAAGACTGACCCCGCTGAGGTAAGCCCGGATACGCAACAACTGGAAGGCTCAGGCACTGCTGGTGGGAAAGCACCGCAGAAACCGGTTTTGCAGTTCCTTGAAAAGTTAAGCCTACACCTACGTATGAGCCAGTCATTCCACTTTGAGTGTTTATGGGAGAGAAATAAAAACAAATGCCTGAACAAAGACTTGCCCTCCAATGTTCACAGCAGCTTTATAATAGCCAAGAAATTGAAACACTCCAAATTTCCATCGTCAGGTGAACGGTTAAACTAAATCGTGCTCGATCTATACAATGGAAAGCTACTCAGCAACGTTTCTTTTAAGGAACTGTTGATACATGCCACAACATGGATGAACTTCAAAATGAGAAGCCAGACTAAGAGGAGTGCGTAGTAGATCATGCCATTTCTATAAAGTTCTAGAAAATGCAAACAAATCTATAGTGATTGCAAGAAGATGAGCAGGACAGAGGGGATCACAAGGGGGCACCATAAAACTTTTGGGGGTGACGGATGTGTTCATTCTCTTGATTGTAGTAATGGCCTCACAGTGTATACAAGGGGTGAAAGTCATCGCATAGTACACTTCAAATACACGCGGTGTATTTCATGTTAATTATACCTCACCAAAGCTTTTAAAAACTGAATTTTTAAACAAGGAACAAACTGTCAATTCACATAACAACAAGGATGATTGTGAAAATCATTATGTCACTTGGGAGCCAGAAATAAAAGAAAATACACCGTAAGCTCCACTTTATACGAAATTCTTGAAAATGAAAACTAATGCTTAGTGACAGAGACATATATCCTTGCCTGGGGATAAGGGTGGAAGTAGAGCTGGATGACAAACGGTCATAAGGAAACTTTTGTGGGTGATGAAAATATTCACTATCTTTATTTTGGTGATGGTTTCATGGGTTTATATGTATGTAAAAACTCACCAAATTGTACACTTTATATATGTCTAGTTTACCATAAGTTCATTAGATCTCAATAAAGCTGTTTTAAAATGCATCAGAACATCAAAAAATTATGATTGCAGTTGTTTGAAACACAATGAATCAATAAAAATACACATTTCCATAATGCTACTCAGAGAAGATGATTCCAGGAGAGGAAGAAAATAAAAACCTATTACTCTTTGAGGTCACTGAAAAACTTACTCCTTTCTTTGAAAATTAGTAATTTGAAGGGAATGAATTAGCATTCATTCTACTTTTCCAATAGGAACTACATTTTTAGGGGCTGAGTAAAAACCCTACCTTAGAGAAAAATGCTAGCTAATAAATGCAAAATAATTAATAGAGTTAGAAAAACCATTATTTTCCAGTCCTTAATAAAATTACTGATACCATCAAGGATTATCTTTTAATAGTGAAACCATAAAGTGAATTGTAAATGGGCAACTGTACATTCATACAATGCCAAAGTGACACCCAGCTATTACCAAAGCTGGGAAAGTTGGCGATGGTGGATTCCGCTAGGTCCTTGGCTGTGTGACGTAAAAGAATCTGAGGACATGCCAGTTTAGTTAGGCCAGTGGTTTATTGAGAAATGGGAGAAGAGAACAGGCTTATGCCCCTGAACCTGCAGATGTGAACTGCTCTGGGCAGAGAGAGCGTTAGGGTCTTGTGGGGCTCTTTATTAACCTATTATTTACTCCTTTTCCTAATGTTGGGGGCGGGGCCCCAGCTGTTTGCTGTTCTGATTGGTTGCCTTGCCTGTCAGTTCCCCACGGGGCCAATGGTGAGGCCCCTTGAGGGTATCCAGAGGTTTCCCTTGACGTGAAACAGGATCTTGTTCCAATCTCGTTCCAAATGGGGTTCTCGCTGCCGGGCTCTCGTGGGGTCCTGCCAGCAGCCTTCTTTTTTTTTTTTTTTTTTAATTTCTCTCCACTCTCCGCCCTCCACCCCCCAGCCCGAGCTGTTGTCTGCTCTCTGTGTCCATTTGCCATGTGTTCTTCTGTGTCTGCTTGGATTCTCATTAGGCAGCTCTGGGAACTGATCCTGGGACCTTCTGGAGTGGGAGAGAGGTGATCATTCTCTTGCGCCACCTCAGCTCCTTGATCTGCCGTGTCTCTTATTGTCTCTCCTCTGTGTCTCCTTTTGTTGCATCATCTTGCTGCACCAGCTCTCCATGTGGGCCAGCACTTTTGCACAGGGCAGCACTCCTGCGTGGGGCAGCTCACCACATGGGCCAGCTCGCCTCCACCAGGAGGCCCTGGGCATCGAACCCTGGACTTCCTATATGGTAGACGGGAGCCCCATTGCTTGAACCACATCTGCTTCCCTGCCTCATTACTTTCTAGCCATAATGGGGAAAACAGAGCTGTCCAATGGGGAAATCAAATTTTCACCTCCTAGTCCAGGCATCATTCTAACCAGCTCTAATGAAGGCACAACCAGAACTTATGTCTGTTGATATGCAGATATATGAAGTACATCCCCCATGACGTATTAGAGATAAAAACATTAACAATCTATCAAGCTTTTTGATCCAACTTCCAGTTCATAGGAAATTCAGGAGATAGAGAAACAAGCTCAGTGACACAGGGCAATTAAACAAGCCCAGAAAGGGGGCATTCTACAGAGCCATTTGCTCAGGATCTTCCCAAGTCAGGGCTGTGATAAAAGGGACTAATCTAGATTTAAAGAAATTTTGCATGGTTCCGTACAAACCAAACGAAAAGGATATTTGCAGACTACTTAAATTGGATATTAGGTGATATGAAGGAATTAATATTTTTAAGTATGGTAATATTAATTTGGCTGTATTGGAAAATGTTCTTTTCTAAAATGTAATGAATGTTTAAACAAACTAATTCATCAGTTATCTCAAAACAAAAATCCTACCTATGTTTGTGTTAATCCTTTCCAGTATTTACATTATTGGTCGACAAAAGCCCTTCAATCTAGTTTTTACTATAAAATCATGGAAGCCTGAAGGTTTCATGCTACCAGATTCTGAACCCAGTTGTATTAGTCAGCCAGAGGAGTGCCAATGCCAAGTACCAGAAATTTGTTGGCTTTTATAAAGGGTGTTTATTTGGGGTAGGAGCTTGCAGTTACCAGGCCGTAAAGCGTAAGTTCCTTCCTCACGAAAGCCTTTTGCCACGTGTTGCAGCAAGATGGCTGCCGACGTCTGCCAGGGCTCAGGCTTCCTCTTCCTCTTAAGGCTCCGTGGCCCCTGCTTCTTCCAGTCTCAGCTGGAGGCTGGGATAAGGCGCGTCTCTCATGGGGCTCGCTGCTCTCTGGCTTAGCTGCTCTGCGCTCTCCACAAGGCCAGCTGTGAACTGTGAGGTGAGCGGCTCATCTCTCTTTCCAGGGCCTCTGCCATGTCTAATGGAGCCTTCCCTCTTTCCTCACATATCTGCTTCTCTGTGTATTTACTTCCCAGGGCTCCAGCTTTCTCCTCTGCCATGTCATTTTCTCTGTGTCCACTGACATGGCCCAATGAAAGCCTTAATCGTTATTTAATCAAATAAGAGTAAAACCTCTGAATCCAGTCCAATCTAATGTACCCAGAGGAACAGACCAGTTCAGAAACATAATCCAATTTCTATTTCTGGAATTCACAAACTGTAACAAACTGCTACACCAGTGAACACAAAGAAAACACTATCACTTGACATTCCGCACTGGGTGGCAACACGAGTAGTATTGAATCAGCCCCCAAGCTGCCTTCCCACCATCCTGGGAGGTACTCTCCCACACTGAATAGGGCTCGGCACCAATGGGCTATTGCAGAAACCACAGCGTGTGACTTCTGAGTCAAGCTCATAAAAGACATGCGGCTTCTGCCTTGCTCTCTCCTGATCTCCTCATTCTGGAAGGAGCTGTCCTATAACAAGGACACTCAAGAAGCCCAGGTAGAGAGAAACTGAGGCCTCTTGCCAACAGCCAGCACTAGCCTGCCAGCATGTGTGGGAGGCCTGTGGATGCAGATCCTCCAGCCCTGGCCAAGCAGGTCCTCCAGCCCTGGCCAAGCAGATCCTCCAGCCCTGGCCAAGCAGGTCCTCCAGCCCTGGCCAAGCAGATCCTCCAGCCCTGGCCAAGCAGGTCCTCCAGCCCTGGCCAAGCAGATCCTCAGCCCTAGCCAAGCATCAGCTGACTGCTGTCCTGACTGTCATCTAGTCTCAGGTACCACGAGACACTGGGAGCCAGACCAGCCCAATTGCTAGGAGCTGTGACTAAGAAATGGTTGCTGTTTTAAACCACAAAGTCTAAGCATAATTTGTTGCACAACAAAAGATAACTAAAATATGTAGTGATGGGCAAAAGCAGGAAACACGAGACAAAGTGCTGAGTTTGAGTTTCTGCTCTCACTCACTGCTGTGTCACTGGACATTCGTCTTTGAGACTCAGTTGTCTAATTTTAAAAAAAAAGGAGTGAAAATATTACTCATCCCACAAGTTTATTTAAAGGTTGAAACGTATATTAAGTAATTAGTGCAGTTCTAAGCTCATGGGAGATACCTAATAAATACTGGTTCTTGTCCCTTAACAGACTTTTCTCACCCTAACTCCCCACTTAAAGATGGATCTTCTCTGTAAAATGGCCTTGAAAATAGTTACCGAAAGGACTGTTTTAAGGGTCAAATAGGAGTCTGTGCTTGGAGGTGCTTTGTAAATCCTAAAGTACTAACCAGATGCTCCTAAAAGAATTGAAGGGACTGTGCCAGGAGCTTCTGCAGAGCGGGGCTTCCTCTGCTGGGGGCTAAAACCAGAAGGTCAGTGTCACCACAGCCAATCCCATAGACATTAAAAGGATAATAAAGAAATATTATGAACAACCCTATGACCACAAATCTGATAACTTAGATGAATTGGACCAATTACTTGAAATGCACGGTGTTCTAAAACTCACACAAGAAGAAATAGATAATCTGAATAGACCTATATCGATAAAAGAAATTGAATCAACAATTAATAGCCTTTCAAACCAGAAAGCACAAGGCTCAGATGGTCTCACTGGTGATTTTTACCAAACATTAAAGAAGAAATTATACCAAATTCTCTACAAACTCTACTAGAAAACAGTAGTAGAGCAAACCCATCCTAACTCATTCTGTGGGACAGGCATTCCCCTAATACCAAAATCAGATAAAGACATCACTACGAAGGAAAATTACTGACCAATGTATCTCATGAAAATAATGCAAAAATCCTCAAAAATATATTGGCAAATCAAACTCAACAATGTATAAAAATAATTATACACCATAAAATTTATGCCAGGTATGCAAGGTTGGTTTGACATTCAAAAATCAACTAATGCAATCTATCATATCAACAGGCTCAGGGGGAAAAAATCACATCATCATATCCATAGATGCAAGGAAGTCACTTGACAAAAACCAATACCCATTCATGGTTAAATGAATAACTAAATAAATAAAACTCTACACAAACTAGATATAGAAGTGAACATCCTCCACTTGATAAAGAACAATTGTAAATAAAACCTACAACTAACATCATACCTAATGGTGAGAACTGGGTATTTCCCCCTAAGATTGGGAACAAAGCAAGGAGATCCCCTCTCACCATTCCTGTTCAACATCATACTGAAGTTTGAACTAATGCAACAAGGCAAGGAAAAAAAATAAAAAGGTACACAGACTGGGAAGGAAGAAAGTAAACTGCCTTTGCTCTAAGATATAAATACTCTGAAAAAAATACCTCCTAAAAAAAGAGAGAGCTAGCAAGCTACAAAAAGAAATGCAAGAAGCTTAAATACATATTGCTGAATGAAGGAAGTCAGTCTGAAAAAGCTACATGCTGTATGATTTCAACCACATGCTTCTAAGCCAAAACTATAAAGACGGTAAAAAATCAGTGGTTGCCAGAGATTCAGGAAAGGGAGTTCAGCAGCTGGAGCATGAGGACGATTTAGGGCAGTGAGACTCTTCTGTAAGATACTATAATTATAGATATATGACATGACACATTTGTCAAAACCCATAGAGAGGAGCTCAGTGGTGGAGCGCCCGCTTGCCATGTACAAAGTCCAGGGTTCAATCCCCACTACCTTCTAAAATAAGCAAAAAACATAGAATGGCCAACACAAAGAATGAACTCTGATGTGAACCATGGACTGCAGTCAATAATAATGTACAGGTGTTGTATCAATTTGTACCACACTAATGTAAGATGTTCTTAACAGGGGAAATCATGGGGCAGCGAGGGAGAGAGGTATGTGGGAATTCTCTGCACTTCCAGCACAACTTTTCTGTACACCTAAGATGGCTCTAAAAAATAGTATATTGAAACATTAAATTTTAAAAAAGAGGTAAAAAGTGCCAAAAGCAAAATGGACCAAAACTGTGACCAGATAATTCATGGAAGACATTAAAATGACTCAATTTTTTTTTTAAATAAGAGGCTCCACCAGGATTCTGTTTGCCCCAGCAAGACCCCTTCCTCTTCCCTGCCTGTTTATCATCTCCTGCCAGAGTCGAGGCAGGGTTGACTTTGGAAAGCTCAAACAACAATTTCCAAGAAGATAAGGGCATGTGACTCCAGGTCAGAAGACCTTGAGGTCACTGGGGGGGCAACAGAGAGGAAGTAAAATTACCAAAAATAAAAGCTCCTTGGTAAGGGCTCTGAAGACACCAGCCCGGTTGCTTAGCACGTGGGATGGGCGCTCTCTCCCGCCTCGGCGTGGACTAGGCCCGTGTCACAGCTGGCTCTCTTTAGTCCCACCCCAGCCCTTCACTCTGCCCTTAGGTCCCCCTGGGACCAGAACTGGCCTGTGCGCCCGGAGCAGACTAAGCCAGCAGCCCTCCTCCGTCAGGTCCCAGAGGCAGCCAAGGAAAACAGCAAACTCAGGGAGGAAAGAGAACGCGGAAACCACCAGTTCCCTTCCCTAAACCATGGCTTTGTCAAATTGTGCTTGAAAGTTCCTATTTGCAAAAAAACATTTGCTTCAAAATCTGGATTTCCTTTATTCAGTTTTATGATCAATCTTTCCATAGAAGTGACTATAAACTCACTAAAGAAATTCTGAGAGGTAGTCACGCCGCCCTGTTTGTGTCTGAGCTCGTAGCCTTCCTTTCCCCCTGGTTTTCTTTTTCCCTAGCTATGATCGTCCCGTCCACACTTCTGCTTTGTGTTGTGTGGTAAGCAGTGCTCCAAATTGCCTAAAATCTCCAAGGCCATCCTCCTTGGGCTCCTGCTCCAGTTCCCCCTCGCGTCTCCGTGCTGGACTTCAGGCCACAGTTGGACCCCACGGCTTTAGGGACAGCCACACCCTGGCGTCCCGCGAATCTGGGCCCACGTTTGGGTGTCCTGGGCCGCAGACGCAGCTCTCCCCTCGGCGTGACGCCCGGGCAGGGCAGGGCCGGCCGAGCGGGCCCGGGGAGGAGCAGCCCACCACCCGCCCCTCGGCCTGCCCGGTTTTGTGCCTTAGTCCTGAGAGCCACAAAGCCGGCAGAGCAGGGCCGAGAATCAGCTTCGAAAGGGCGAGCGCGCCACACCGCAAGGACCCACAGGGGCCCAGGGAAGAGCGGCCTTTGCCCCTGGCCGACCTGGTGCCTGGGGAGAAAGGGAGAGAGGGGAGGGCACTGGCGCGGCAGAGCATTCGCGGCCTTGCTGCCAGTTCCTCAGACGCAGGCCGCGCTGGCACGTTCCCAGGCCTCCTTTCCTCCACCGCCCCCACGGCCTCCAGGCTGGCCGCGGACGTGCCAGGCCTCGTCCCTCCTCCCAAAACGCTGTTCATCCTGTTTCTCTCCTGTGCCTCAGTTTCCTCATCTCTAGAACAGTCACCTTCTTAGAATGGCATAGTGCACTGAAGTCGCTGTTGACTGTTAGTTTATATTTGTTTGTTATTTGTATATAACATATATTTTAAAATCTATTCTTGGGAAGGAGAATTGGCTCAATGGATAGGGCATCTGCCTACCACATGGGAGGTCCAGGATTCAGTACCCGGGGCCTCCTTGACCCGTGTGGAGCTGGCCCATGCACAGTGCTGATGCGCGCAAGGAGTGCCCTGCCACACAGGGGTGTCCCCCGCATAGGGGAGCCCCACACGCAAGGAGTGCACCCGTAAGGAGAGCCGCCCAGCGTGAAAGAAAGTGCGTCCTGCCCATGAGTGGCGCCGCACACACCGAGAGCTGACGCAGCAAGATGATGCAACAAAAAGAGACACAGATTCCCATGCCGCCGACAAGAATGCAAGCGGACACAGAAGAACAAACAAGGAATGGACACAGAGAGCAGACAACTGGGAGGGGAGAGGAGAAAAATAAACAAAAAATAAATCTTAAAAAAAAATAAAATAAAATCTATTCTTGGAAAAATTCCAAAGCCCTTTGCCCTCTGAGGCAGAAATAAGAATTCGCTGTGACGACTACAGCAAGCGAGATTGGCTTGCCCTTGCGCCCACAGCCATCTGGGACCGTTCTGGAAAGGAAGAGGCATACCAGCTCAAATGGCAGGTCAGCCTTTCAAAACTCCACCGACTATTTACTGCAGGGCTTTTAGCCACGCCAGGCGTAATGGCAGCCGGTCAACATTTTTTATCAACTTCCGGCTGAATCATATTCTCCTTTAATTTCTTTTCTTTCATGAACAGAAACCGTATGGGGAACCCGGAGGCCCAAGTCTCGGCCTGAGGGCACCCACCTGCGCCCGCGGAGCTCCCAGTTTTGGTGGAGTGACTCAGCGAGCGGCCTCCCCTCCGCCCCCACCGCCTCCTCCACGGCCGGGCAGTTTCGAAAGAGCAGCCACAGGGTTTCCAGCTGCTTCTCGGAAGACAGACCAGGTTCTGAGCAGGGCGTTCGGCAGCCTGCAGGCCTCAGGCTGGCGGCGCCCGGGGGGGCGATGGAAGGCTCAGAGGCCAAGCTCTGGTCCCAGTGGGGCGGCCCATTCGAAAGCCAAACCTGGGTCGTGCCGAGGGGCCAGTGGGGAAGCCCCTTCTGGAAGGCCTGAGGTAAATCCCTGCCCTCACCTGAGGTAAATCCCAGCCCTGGCCTCAGGTAAAGCCCGGCCCTGGCCTGAGGTAAATCCCTGCCCTCACCTGAGGTAAATCCCAGCCCTGGCCTCAGGTAAAGCCCGGCCCTGGCCTGAGGTAAATCCCAGCCCTGGCCTCAGGTAAAGCCCGGCCCTGGCCTGAGGTAAATCCCAGCCCTGGCCTCAGGTAAAGCCCGGCCCTGGCCTGAGGTAAATCCCAGCCCTGGCCTCAGGTAAAGCCCGGCCCTCGCCTGAGGTAAATCCCCGCCCTGGCCTGAGGTAAATCCCCGCCCTCGCCTGAGGTAAATCCCGGCCCTCGCCTGAGGTAAAGCCCGGCCCTGGCCTGAGGTAAATCCCGGCCCTGGCCTCAGGTAAATCCCGGCCCTGGCCTCAGGTAAAGCCCGGCCCTGGCCTGAGGTAAATCCCCGCCCTGGCCTGAGGTAAATCCCAGTCCTGGCCTGAGGTAAAGTCCGGCCCTGGCCTGAGGTAAAGCCCGGCCCTGGCCTGAGGTAAATCCCCGGCCTGGCCTGAGGTAAAGCCCGGCCCTGGCCTGAGGTAAAGCCCGGCCCTGGCCTGAGGTAAATCTCCGGCCTGGCCTGAGGTAAATCCCAGTCCTGGCCTGAGATAAATCCCGGCCCTCGCCTGAGGTAAATCCCGGCCCTCGCCTGAGGTAAATCCCCGCCCTGGCCTCAGGTAAATCCCGGCCCTGGCCTCAGGTAAATCCCGGCCCTGGCCTGAGGTAAAGCCCGGCCCTGGCCTGAGGTAAAGCCCGGCCCTCGCCTGAGGTAAAGCCCGGCCCTGGCCTGAGGTAAATCCCCACCCTGGCCTGAGGTAAATCCCCGCCCTGGCCTCAGGTAAATCCCGGCCCTGGCCTCAGGTAAATCCCGGCCCTGGCCTGAGGTAAAGCCCGGCCCTGGCCTGAGGTAAAGCCCGGCCCTCGCCTGAGGTAAATCCCGGCCCTGGCCTCAGGTAAATCCCGGCCCTGGCCTGAGGTAAATCCCAGTCCTGGCCTGAGGTAAATCCCGGCCCTGGCCTGAGGTAAAGCCCGGCCCTGGCCTGAGGTAAAGCCCGGCCCTGGCCTGAGGTAAATCCCGGCCCTGGCCTGAGGTAAATCCCCGCCCTCACCTGAGGTAAATCCCCGCCCTCACCTGAGGTAAATCCCTGCCCTCACCTGAGGTAAATCCCCGCCCTGGCCTGAGGTAAATCCCGGCCCTGGCCTGAGGTAAAGCCCGGCCCTGGCCTCAGGTAAATCCCGGCCCTGGCCTGAGGTAAATCCCGGCCCTGGCCTGAGGTAAATCCCCGCCCTCACCTGAGGTAAATCCCCGCCCTGGCCTGAGGTAAAGCCCGGCCCTGGCCTGAGGTAAATCCCGGCCCAGGGTCCTGCAGGCCTTCGTGGAAGGAGGGGCTCTCTCTAAAGAGGGATCTGAGGCCCAAGGAAACGCAGCGAGCCGGAGTCCTGGGCGCTGCTCCGACTCAGCCTCGGCTTGTACCCCTTCTCCCCCTCACCCCTCTTCCCCGCTGCTTCTCGTCCTCTCCCCTCCTCTCTGCCCCAAGGAGCTCAGGTGACCTGACACTGATGGCTGTCCCTCAGTAACGCCATTTCACCAGAGTCAGAGTGCAGACCAGCGGAGGAAGGGGACGCGCCGGGCCTGGCACGGACACACTCGCAGGCTCGGGGACAGCCGGGGCTGAGAGGCCCGGTTCCAAAGCCTGGCCGGGCCCAGGGCCAACCGGAAGGGCTTCAGCAAGTGATTTCATGGCTCAAGAGCCTCAGTTTCCCTCTCCACAAAAGGCGGTCAACGCAGGGCAGTGCCTCGGGGCCGAGGCAGGGGCCGCCCTGGAGGGTCGGAGGAGAGAGTCCAGGCGAGCTGGACCTCCGAGAGCGGGATCCGGAGAGACCCAGGCAGGGCCCGGAGGAGGCCGGCTGGGACCGAGAGGCGGGACCCGAGTGACGGGGGGCACGCGGGGCCGCGGCGAGGGCGCGGCGGGTGGCAGGGACATGGCGCCCTCTCCCCCGCCCGGGGCTGAGCCGGCCCCCGCGCAGGGCCCCCGCGAGGACGGCCGTGGCCCAGGGCCGGCTCCTCTCGCTGCTCCTCCCTCTGCGCCCCGTCCTTCCTTCACACCGCTTGGGGTGTCCCGGGCCCCTCTCCCGCTCCTCCTGCGCCTCTCCCTGATGTCTTTGCCGCTGTCCCAAACGCTGTCCCTGTCCGTCCTGGCCACAGGGAACAATAGAAAGGGCCGTGGCTATCAGACGCGGGCTGGAGTCTGACGGCCGCTCGCGCACTAGCTGCGTGGCCTGAGCTGAACCCTTAACCTCTCTGGGCTGCGGCTTCTTCACCTAGAGAACGAGGAGATTAGCTCTTTTTTTTTTAAAAGATTTATTTATTTATTTATTTCCCCCCCTTCCCCTCCTCCCATCATGCTGTTTTTTGCTGTATTGTCTTATCATTTTCTCTCCTCTAGGATTTGCCGAGATGGATCCCGGGGACCTCTGATGTGGAGAGAGGCTCCCTGTCAATTGCACCACATCAATTCCTTGTTTCTGCTGCGCTTCACCTTGACTCTCCTTGTCTCTCCTCTGATGTGTCATCATCTTCCTGCGTCACTCACACAGGCACTGGCTCACCACGCGGGCACGCTTTCTCTTCTTTTTCACCAGGAGGCCCCAGGGATGGAACCCAGGTCCTCCCATGTGGTAGGTGGAAGCTCTATCACTTGAGCCACATCCGCTTCCCGAGATTAGCTCTGATTTCCTTAAGACTCGTGAGAAGGAGGCAGACGGTATGGCGGGAGCCTCGCGTCACGTGGCACCTTATGTAAGTGTTACGGTCACTAGGGTTTTCACTCATCATGCTCAAGGCGGCGAGAGACCCGCGGCACCACGTCGCCCACGTGGAGAGAAGCGGGGCGTCGAGTGGCGCAGTGAAGAGTCTGGACCTCAGAAATGTCAAGAAAACAGCTCTTGCCTTCTTTTGAGTGCCACTGAGCCGGTTGCTCGCCGAGGGAGCGGCACCCATGCCTTCATGGGGACCGCTGCACCCTCTCCCCAGGCCGCCGTCCTCTCTCTGGGTCCAGGGGTGGGTCCACCCTGGAGGCTGGACTTTTAAGAAATGATGACAAGGCTGCATCCGTCTACCACATGGGAGGTCCGCGGTTCAAACCCCAGGCCTCCTTGACCCGTGTGGAGCTGGCCCATGCGCAGTGCTGATGCGCGCAAGGAGTGCCGTGCCACGCAGGGGTGTCCCCCGCGTAGGGGAGCCCCACGCGCAAGGAGTGCGCCCCGTAAGGAGAGCCGCCCAGCGCGAAAGAAAGTGCAGCCTGCCCGGGAATGGCGCTGCACACACGAAGAACTGACACAGCAAGATGACACAACAAAAAGAAACACAGATTCCCATGCCGCTGACAACAACAGAAGCGGACAAAGAAGAAAATGCAGCAAATAGACACAGAGAACAGACAACCGGGGTGAGGCGGGGGAGGGGGGGGAGAAATAAACAAATTTTTAAAATCTTTAAAAAGAAAAAAAAAAGAAAAAAGAAATAATGACAAAATGGCTAGAAGCCGGGCCAGGGTGAGGGCAGATCTGGGAACGGCACCCCGTGAGCGTGGAGCAGGCACGCGGGGCCAGCCGCCAGGAAGGATGCGGCAGGAAGCTGCAGCAGAATCGGGGAGAGCGAAGAGGGGAGAGGGAGGCAGAGCTCCAGCTCCGTGTCAGGAGGCTCCGAGCGGCCTGGGGGACAAGGACCCCGCGCTACTCACGGGGAGGGCATGGCCACCGGCCGGGGTGTCATCGCAGTGGGGACTGACGCTCCGCCAGCCTTGCGAGAACGGACTTTACAGGACGCTGCAGGCCGACCTCTGTGGGGGCAGAGCCTGCAGGCGCTCCCCCAGGTCTCCAGCCAGGCACAGCTCCTGCCACTCGAAAGGCCCTCGGCCGGGCTGTTTGGTTTGCTTAGTTGGTTTTTTGGTTTTTTATTTTATTTTTAAAGAAGCTTTAGATTCCATAAATGATACATTGAAAATACAGGGTAGGGGGAAGCAAATATGCCTCAAGCAATTGAGCTCCTGCCTACCACACGGGGGCCCCCGGTTCAATTCCCCATGCCTCCTAAAGAAGACAGCAAGTTGGCACGACGGGCAGGCGTGGCCAGCTGGCACAGCACGATGACACAACAAGACACACAGGAAGATAAAAACATAATGAGAGACACAACAAAAGCGGGGAACAGAGGAGGCTCAAGCGATCAGGCACCTCCCTCCCTTATCAGAGGTTCTAAAGAAACAAGGAAGATGAAAAGATATAGCAAGGGCAAACAACAAGGGGGTGGGAAGAGGTAAATAAATAAAATGAATCTTTAAAGAAAAAAATAGAGATTCCCATATAGCCCACCTCCGCCCCCTCCCACACTTCCACATTTCACAACGTCCTTCATTAGCGGGGCACATTTGCTACAATTGGTGAACACATATTGAAGCGTCGCTACTAACCATGGCCTGTAGTTTACATTATAGGTTACAATTTGCACCATACATTTTTATAGGTTTTGACAAAAGGTATGATGGCCTGTATCTCATTGCAACGTCACACAGAACAATTCCAGTGTCCCCAAACGCCCCGTGTTCCACCTATTCCTCCCTGTCCCTCCCCTCAGAGCCTCTGGCGACCACTGTCTTTTTATCAATGTTACAAGTTCTTCCACTGCTAGAATAGTAATAAGTCTACTTTAGTCCACAGTTGCATTTCCCCCTTATGTATGTTCATTCCTCCATCTTAAGAATTTTAGGATGGTGATGCCCCCTGTTTCTGTCAATCATGTTTTAAAATCCCAATTTTAAGATTATTTAGACTCTTTCGAGGACTAAAATAATAATAGCAAGACTGAGAAAGACTCCATTCACGTGGAAAGAAAACCTTTCTTCACTCCTGCAGCCAACCGTGCACTGAGAAGTGGGTTATGAAAACGGCCTGGTTTTCACCTGGTTGCAGCCCATTTTCTGCACATTCCAGCACCATCAAACACTTTCTCAGTAATACTTGCCGAAGAAAAGTACCCGGGGGTAGGTAGGCTCTTTGCTTACAGAGGAACGTTGAGCAGGCTTTTTGTGTTTGTCTCTTCCTGCCAGGAATTTGCTTTTACCATTTCAATCCTTGAAAAATATCACCATCAACCCCTGCCCAAGAACCAACTCCCACACCCCAAACCCCCCCCTGAACTAGCAGAAGGGAGGAAGAGGCAGGAGAGAGAAGAAATTCTCCAATGACGAGAATAACCCCGAGGCCCATGCGTGCCCTCGCTGTCTCACCTCACCCTTCCAACTACTCCATGATTATCTTCCCTGTTGTCAGAGAAACCAAGGCTGGGAGAAGTCAGGTGCGTTCTCCAGGTTCTCGCGGCAGGTGAAACCGGGTTGGTGGGGCTGCTAAACCTCGCTCTTACTCCCACACCGAGGCGCCTGGCTTGGCATAAGGAACGTTTTCCTGACAGGTGCTAGAGCCCATCTCTGCAGGGCCAAGGTCGGATACTGCAGTGGATCTCTTGCCAATGCCGCGGGGAGACTGCGCTGTGCTCGGCCGAGTGACGGGGGCTGAGTGACGGGGGCTTGGTCCCCTCCCGATGCACCGCCGCCTGGCCCTGAGCCCACTCGGGTCTGCTGGGAGGTGAGTGTGCCAGGAAGGCCCCGTGCTCTTCAGCCGCAGAGTTCAAGCAGGACCTGGCAGGAAGGAGTCGGGGGAAGAGCGGGCACTATCTGCAGTCTCAGCAGCGACGCTGCTACGCCAGCCCTCCTCTCCGCCCCTGTCCTCGTGGCCACCAGGCTAGTGGGACCCTGTGTTGGTTTCCCGGCTGCCGGAACGAAGCCCGTGCAGTGGGTTGGCTCAGCAACAGCAAGTGGTGGGCTCGGGGCTCCGGAGGCTGGAAGCCTGAGCTCCCGGGGTCGGGGTCCCCTGGCTGGCGGGCGGTCGGGGGGTCCTCGGCTCTCCCATCACGTGCCAGGCACATGGCGCGGCGCCTCTCTCCCTGGTCCCGTCGGCTCCCAGCTTCGCTGCTCCCCGAGGCATCTCTCTCTGTCCGCCTTTCACGCTGCTCCTACAGGACGTCAGGAGTCCGCACTTCGCGCCAGCCCGGCTCAGGTGGGCCACACCTCAGCCAAAGTAACATCTCCAAGACGTCGCACTTACCGGGGCCCACACCCACCCGAGCGGGGACCAAGACCAAAGCCACGGCCCCATCCGCCCTGAGAGACACAACTCAATCTACCACCCTGCCTCACCCGTGATAGGAATTACGACTGCTCACGTCGCCGACAAATTAATGCCCCCTCCAACCCAGCAAGCGCTATGCTGGGTACTTTACAGATGTCGTTTCTAACCTTCCTATCCACTTTGTGTGGTAACTACTCTCCCCATCCTAGAGATGATGCAGATGACGATGCTGAAGCTCGGAAAACCTGAGTGAGGGAGCAGATGTAGCGCTGTGGTTGAGCACATGCCTCCCACATACAAGGTCCCGGGTTCGATCCCTGGCCCCTCCTGAAAAGCAAACAAGTAAACAAATAAAAACCCAACTCTTATTGGGGAGTGGATGTAGCTCAGTGGTTGAGCAGCTCCTTCCCATGGATGAGATCCTGGGTTCCATCCCCGGTACGTCCTAAAAAAATAAACAACACCCTGAGTGACTTGTCAGAGGACACACCGAGTAGGAAGCCACGGAGGCAAAACTCAAGCTCTTATCTGTTGGACTCCAAACCTGTTCTCCTTCCTCTGTACCCCCGCCTCACACGGAGGAATCACAGGACACTGAGTCACATCCGTGCAGCCGGCTTCCTAGTGCTGCACCCAAAGACCCCCAGGAAGCAGCTTCAAGAGGAGCCCCTGCAGGAGCGGAGGGCTCCCAGGAGGCGCTCTTGCCGTCACCTAATTCAAAGTGGCACGCCATCCTGCCACGCCATCCACCCGCTCCTCACCTGCCGTGCCTCGGGCCGTGCCGTCCCCCGGTCGGCCGGGGAGCTGGACGGCGGCCAGCATCAACACGAGGACCTTGGCGGTGGTTAGCGCTGGCCCCAGACGTAGAGGGTGATGCTGCTGTCCCATGAGGTGAATTCCAGTGTCATCTTTGTTGACATCTACTCCAAGAGCTGCTCTGGGTCATCTGGGAATGCCTCAGAGGACGGGTGGCGTGGACCGGTGAATTAAGACTCTGGTGGTTAAGCAGGGACCTGGGTGCTAGTTGGCTCTGAGATGACGTTAACTCTGTGACTTAACTGAGATCATCGCCCTGCCCCTCGGAAAGTTCAAGCCCTTCCCAGCTCTTTTTAGATAACTCACCAGCTCGCCCACGTGTCCCCTGATGACTGATCCACTACTTCCACAGGCACGCACGGACGAAATGCTTAACAACCAAAAAATGCTTTAGATCTACAGCCCCAGGCACCCATGCCCGGGAAGAGGAGGTCCCTTGCCGACACAGAACCCCAGATACACAAGCAAGGGTGAAAAGCTCAGACAGGTACACATCGGGGGGAAACAAAGGATTTTAGGTCTCAATGTTCATTTACAGCATCTGAAAACATCTTCAAGCAAAAGCCAAATTCATGAAAACTAAAACTACTGCTCCCAAGGCCAGTTAATTTTTGAAAATCAGTTATTTGCCATCTACAGCAAAGACGCCAATGTTCTGAAATCGCTAGGGAAATTAAACCATTCCCCAAGGCCGGTCTCACTGGTATCTAAAACGAGGTAGAGCAATGCTGACACGTTTGAGTGGGAAGAGTGACTCTTCAGCTTCCCTTAGCAGAAACAGAACTTCATACTAAAAGAGTTTATGTGCAGGCCCGTGGTAATGAACCTTCTCTCCCATGTGGACTGTGCGCTGGTATAAAAATGACTTGCCGCTTCCCACGGGCAGCCACCCAGCAGCGACCACAGCCCCTGTGCCTGCCCGGGGGCTGTATTCCAACTGATCAAAACGATGGTGGGATTGTATCTTTATAAATAGGGAATGGAAATAATTTAGCAGTGTACAATATAGAACGTTAATATTTAAGCCACATGTTTATGTAATGGATTTTAAAATTTTTAAAAATCCTTTACAAATGCATTGTCCTTCTCTTTGAGGATATAAACAGTTACATTCAGTTATCAAAATCAGCAACATCCAATTTATGGTAAGATATTCCGTTGAAAAGTTTGCTGTAGTGCAGGAAAACGTAAATATTTTTCGCAGTTTCTATCAATGTGAAATAAAATTTACTTCTGGAGGAAAAAAAAAAGATTCAGAAATCTAAAATTAGGGTACTTCCCTATTGCCATTCCTGCTTTGGCACCCAAGCAGATTCACATGTCTGGAAGCTGAACCGAAAGTTCTGCTCAGCTGTCATGTGATTTTCACTGCTGAGAGCAGAGAATCTTTTCACGGAAACCTCAGTCAGTAGGTCTGTCGCTACAGGAAATGTAATACCTTGGTCAAAAATACTCTGGAACATTCCATGAGACCCCCAAGTATGGGGTCTGGAGTGGACGCCCCCAATCTCCATCACCCAGACCCTCTCAGCGAGCTTCTCGGCAGCCTTGGAGCAGGGCCAGCGAACTGCGTCATCCCAAAGTGCTCTCGGCCAAAGGGACAGGAAAAGCACCGGACCGCGTCAGGAGCGCCCTGTGCTCCTTCACCGCCTTGTGACCCGCCAATTACCAGCCTCTCCTGAGCCGTTTCAGCTGTAAAATGCCTACCACGCAGGGCGGCTAAAAGGCTCAAATTAGTGCAGGTCATGAGAATGCTCTGTGAACTGCAAGGAGCTAAACGGGTGTAAACATTCCTGTGCCTTGGAGCAAGGCCTAATAACAGCAAATGTGCGTGGAGCGTTCACATGCGTTAACTCCCTTCACCTCACCACACCTCTAAGAGACCAGGACTATCCACCACGCTTGTAGAAGTTTGGAAAAAACAGCACGGAGAGTTTAGTGACGTTACCAAAGGCCACTGGGAGGCAGCTAGAGCCACTTAAACCGTTCCCTCTTCCTGGGCACTCAGCTAAAGTGGACGCTGCAGCCTGTTCCATCCGGAGTTTTCATCAATGGGCGGTAGGAGGAGGCGAGGGGTAGACATCCCTTGCAGGTTAGGGCAGTTAAGAGTAGACAGGAGTTTTCCACGTCTCTCCTCCTCTTTGCAGGGACCTTGGAGTCTGTGTGTAGATGCTACAACAAGGTGGAAGAAGCCTGAGTTCCTCAATGACAAGATGGAGCAGAGCACCTTCCCTGGTCTCCAACTTGAATAAAAAATAGACTTTTATTGTGGTAAGTCTCAGATGTTTTAGGCCTGTTTGTTACAGCAGCTAGCATTGTTCGTCCTGACTCATACAGTCCCCAAGCAGTACAGTTCTAGGGTCTCTCTTAACAGGGACGATTGAACCTTCTCTTGACCATAGCTATGAAAGCAAGTAGGTACTGCCACTGAGGATGCTTTGGCAGTATAAAATTAGTCCCAGACACCAAGTATTAGCAAGGTAACTAAACCAGTGTTATATATAAAAGAAGGATGAAGCTATCTATTGGCAATCTAAAAAACTGAATTAATACCACCTCTAATTATAAGCCTGAAAACAATGCAAAGATATTTAACATTTTATTTTGAAATAATTTCAAACTTACAGGAAAATTACAAAAATAATGCAAAACAATACATAGATTTTTAAAAAGAATACAGCCAAGATCATTTGCTATTGCACTCACATTAAAGCGAAACTGCGTTGATAACTTGCCTATTCATATGTGTTTTTCAGCAAAGTTCCCGTTCAACTTCCAGAACTTAGCACAGCGCCCGTCACATGATGATTTCCAATCAACGTTGGTTGAGGAAATCACTGGCGGTGGCTCCTCATTGTTCTCTGCCCACTCCTTTGCCGGGACACACCCGTCAGGAAGGAACGTTCCCTCGGCTTTTCCCTCTGGGGTCCCAGTGGCCTGGCCGTCGGGGAGTCCTGCAGCAGCCCTGCCCCCAGGACGGGGCGTCCTCCCCCGTGCTTGCTGCAGGCCTCCCTCCGCTCGCTTCCCTGAAGCGGGTCTTGCACATTTTCCAGAGAAGTTCCCCCTGGCCTGCTCCCCACAGCCTCCAAGTCCCGTGAGCAGGTCTGGGGGAAGCATCCCCCTTGGGTCCTGGGGACCCCGGGGTCTGCAGCCCCCTCCCCACCGCGGGCTCAGGCCAGGGAGCGTGGTATTCCACCTCTGAGCCTCGGGGAGGGGACGGTACCACTGCACGCTGTCGCCAAGACCGGCCGAGACTGAGGACGCCCGGCGCAGCGCCTTCCCCGAGCGGCAGCTGCCCGCCTCGTCCTGGACGGCCTCTCCGGGCGAGGGTGCCTCCACCCAGGGAGACTTAGAACGCAGTGCTAGCCACGGGAGCCGGGGCGTCTTCAGCGTCTCTGAGGCCCTGGGCAGGCTCCTGCACCCCCGCTTCTGGAATCACATCGCCCAAGATGATGGCTGGCACACCGTGGGGCGGCCTCGACAGCAGGCAGGCGCACCCGGCCCCGGGCAGCCCAGCACTGCTGTTGTCCCTCTGTCAAGAGCAGCCCTTGCCGAGTGACCTCACAGCTGCTGGGGAAGGCTTTCCTCCCAGACAGACGGGCAGCCCAGGGCGCTCGGGCCAGCGGGGGTGACCCCTGGGCTGACCAGGTGCTCAGCGTCAGTGGGAGTGACCCCTGGGCTGACCAAGTGCTCAGCGTCAGAGGGGGTGACCCCTGGGCTGACCAGGTGCTCGGCATCAGAGGGGGTGACCCCTGGGCTGACCAGGTGCTCGGGGTCAGCGGGAATGACTCCTGGGGCAGCCCAGGGCTCTTGGGTCAGTGGTGGTGACCCCTGGGCTGACCAGGGCACTCGGGTCAGCCAGTGGTGACCTCTGAGCTGACCAGGTGCTTGGGGTCAGCGGGGGGTGACCCCTGGGGCTGACCAGGTGCTCGGGGTCAGCGGGGGGGTGACCTCTGGGGCTGACCAGGTGCTCGGGGTCAGTGGGGGGTGACCCCTGGGGCTGGCTGGCCAGGCATGGCCCTCGTTTCTCCTCAGCGCACCTGCCCCGTCCCCGGCCCCTGCCGAGCGCCCCCTGCCCTGGTAGCAAAGAGGCCTGTGTGAGAACCGGGCCCGGCGAGTCGTGCTCCCCTCGCGGGCCGTCCCCAGCAGGCCAGCCCGGAGCCGCCGCGGGCCTGGACGTCCAGCTAAGTCCCCCCTACGCCCTCCCAGAAGAGCCACCGCCCGCCAGGGCATCGGAACCGCCCTGAGGGCTCTTGTTTTTAGAGGCTCCTGGGCCTGCCTGGGAATCCGTTTTAAAAAGCTTTTCAGAATCAAATTGTTAAAAGTTGTGAAAACAAAATTTAAAAATTAAAAAAAAAAAGTCGTGAGAACAAGAACCAGAGGCATGCGGACATTGTTTAAAGCTGCAAGGGCAACTTGAAGCACCTGAGTGGAGTGATCCAGTCATGCCGTGAGGAAGGCGGTGAGGACAGAAGCTGGTGAAAGAGAACGGGCTGAATCCTCCTCTCCCGTTGTGAGGAGCCGCGTGGGTTGCGATGGCTAATTTTGTGCAACTTAGCGAGGCCAGGGTATCCAGTTGCTTGGGGTTTTCGTTTTGTTTTGTTTTAAAAGACTTTTTTTTTCTCTCCCCTCCCCCCTTGTCTGCTCTCTGTGTCCATTCGCTGTGTGTTCTTCCGTGTCCACTTGCATTCTTGTCAGCAGTGCCCGGAATCTGTGTCTCTTTCTGTTGTGTCATCTTGCTGTGTAGCTCTCGGTGTGTGCGGCGCCACTCCTGGGAAGGCTGCACTTTCTTTCGCGCTGGGCGGCTTTCCTCACAGGCACACTCCTTGCGCGTGGGGCTCCCCTACACGGGGACACCCCTGCGTGGCACGGCACTCCTTGCGCACATCAGCACTGCGCGTGGGCCAGCTCCACACGGGTCAAGGAGGCCCAGGGCTTGAACCATGGACCTCCCACGGTCTGTCAGTTGAGCCAAACCCACTTCCCTCCAGTTATTTGTTCAAACACTAGCCTAGATGTTGCCGGGAAGGAGTTTCATGGATGGGTTAGCAGCCACAGTCAGTTGAATTTAAGTCAAGGAGATTATCTTCCAGAACGCAGGGCCCTATCCAATTACTTGTAGGACTTAATAGCCAACGCCTGAGATTTCTCTGAGAAGAAATTCTGCCTTAAGACTACATCAACTCTTTTTTTAAATCATTTGATAGGAGAGCAGTAATATACCCTACAGTCCATAGTTTGGCTTGGTTGTATTTTTGCCCAAATATCACCCTATTATAATCATATTTTTTTTGTTTATTTTATTTATCTCTCCCCACCCCCTCGTTGTTTGCACTTGCTGTGTCTCTTTGTCTTCTTTGTTTCTTTAGGAGGCACCAGGAACTAAACCCAGGACTTCTGATGTGGGAGGGAGGCGCCTAATTGCTTAAGCCACCTCTGCTCCTGCTTTGTTGTGTCTCGTTATGTTTTTCCCCTTGTCTCTTGTTGCATCATCTTGTGTCAGCTCGCCACCCCTGTCTGTTGCATCAGCTCACTGTCTTCTTTAGGAGGCACCGGAAACCAAACCAGGGAGCTCGTGTGTGGTAGGCAGGTGCCCAATCGCTTGAGCCACATCCACTTCCCAACTACATCAACTCTTAACTGAGTTTCCAGCCTGCCAGCCCCCACAACTGTGAGGGCCAGTTCCTTAAAATAGATAAATGGCCGGCTAGCTAGCCAGATAGGTAGACAGATAGATGGATAATGGATGGATGGATAGATGGATGGATAAGTAGGTAGATAGATAGGTAGTAGAGAGAATGATGATAGATAAATAGATCCTGTTTCTACACAGGTTCCGTTTCTGTGTGGAACACTGACTGATACAAGGGTTAAAGAGGCCCCAGTGTAAACAGACGTGGCTTAAAGTTGCAGCTTCTGGGCAGCAAAGCGGAAGAGGCTGCAGGCATTTGCTCACGCCTCTGACTGCACACTTTCCTTCAAGCCTAAAAAGCCCATGTGAGGGCCGAGGCCCTGAGCCTGGACCAAACCATCTCATTTGGTTTTGACAAAACTGCACTCAAACTAGAATAAGCCACCAAGGTGACAACGGTAGGAGGACAAAGAGGTATGTTTTAGAAGCCAATAGAAAAAAAGACCAAACTGTCAGGACTCATGAGGGACTGTAACAGGACTTGAGATGTTTTCCAGAACCATTCTCATTTTTCCCCTCTCTGGCGACTGTCACACCAAAGAAAGGAAGCTGTTGGTAGAAAGAAGAAGGCGACTGAATGCACAGCACCTTGCTGCGGAGGGACAGGGAGGAGTAAACGAAAGTAACAGAAGAGGAGAGAAAAGAGAAATACAAATGAGCAAGATGATGCCCTCCCCAGCACCAACGCACAGTTTGGATGGGAAATGAAAACATATTTATTTTTTTATGTTTTTTTTTTTGGTTTTTAAATTGTTTTTATTTTATTTTCTTATTTAAAATATAGTTCTACTAATATTGAAAACAATTATCAACCCAGGGATCCAACTCATTTAGGCACCTGGGGCATTAAAGGACAATTTGAAAACAAAGTAAAATCATGACCCTTATGTAGGTACAAATATGAGTGTGAAAAGATGTTATTTAATTCATTCATGAGGAAACTGGTAAGGTGCTGCAGTAGTTCAAAGGCGAGTCCAAAGAACAAGATCAGGAACAGTGAAAGGAGAGCGCAAACGGAGGGCAAAGCAGCCTCGGCCACAGCGGGGCAGGAGGTCAGTTGAGCCTCTACCAGAAAGAATTTACTCGTCTAAAGGCAAGACTTATTTTGCATTGCTCTTAGTTATTTACACGTTATGGATTTGTAACAGCGTTTCCATAAAATCTGAATCAGGTAGCTGGGGGGCTGTGCTCTATCCTAGAAAGTGGATCCTGGTGCCTGGTCTCCAGGAGCTTACAGAGGAGTGGGGAAATCGATTCTTGCTACTTGATGGCGGTGGTGATAATGGTAACAATGGCATACATGTGGAGAGCACTTACTGTGCGCCTGGCACTAAATAATTGTGTAATGCCACGTGTCCACTATTGCAGTATCAGATAGAATAGTTTCACTGCCCTAAAAATGCCCTGGGGTCCACCTGTTTATCCCTCCCCAACCCCCAAGCCCCTGGCAACTACAGATCTCTATAGTTTTGCCTTTTCCAGAATGCCATGCTATTGGATTCATGCAGTATGTAATCCTTTCAGACTGGCTTCTTTCACTTAACAAGATGCTTTTAATTTTCCCCTGTGTCTTTCCATGGCTCGATAGCTCCCCTCTTTCAACTGCTCTATAGTACTCCATTCTATGGATATACCACAGTTTCTTTTTTCATTCAGCTTTGAAGGACAACTTGCTTGCTTCCAATTTTTGGTAATGATGACTAAAGCTACAATAAATATCTACGTGCAAGATTTTGTGTGTACACAAGTTTCAATTCATTTGGGTAAATACCAAGGAGCTCAATTGCTGGATTGCATGGTCAACCTATGTTCAGCTTTGTGAGAAACTGCCAGGCTGTTTTCCAATGTGGCTGTACCATTTTGCATTCTCACCAGTAATGAAGGCCACTTCCTACAGCCCCACATCCTCACCAGCATTTGACTCAGTGTTTTGGATTTGACCTATTCCAACTGGTGTGTTGTAGTAGGTCATTGTTGTAAACCATCATTTTTTTTTAAAGATTTATTTTTTATTTCTTTCTCTTCCCGCCCCCCCCCATTGTCTGCTCTCTGTGTCCATTCATCGTGTGTTCTGTGTCCGCTTGTATTCTTGTCAGCGGTACCAGGAATCTGTGTCACTTTTTGTTGCGTCATCTTGCTCGTCAGCTCTCTGTGTGTGCAGCACCACTCCTGGGCAGGTTGCACTTCTTTCACACTGGGCGGCTCTCCTTACAGGGCGCACTCCTTACGGGGTGCACTCCTTGTGCGTGGGGCTCCCCTTCGCAGGGGACACCCCTGCATGGCACGGCACTCCTTGCGCACAATCAGCACTGTGCTGCGCCAGCTCATCACATGGGTCAGGAGGCCCTGGGTTTGAACCCTGGACCTCCCATGTGGTAGGCAGATGCTCTATCCATTGAGCCAAATCACTTCCCTACACTATCATTTTTAATGCATTTCAAAGTAAATTGTAGCTATCTGTAACTTCCTCTTTCATCATCTATACCATTAATTAGAGTCCAAAATTTGTTCAATGTTTTCTTTTGATGTAAAATTTATATACAAGAACAAAATGCACAAATCTTAAGTGTATGTTCTTTGAGTATTGACAAGTACCATACCTATGTAAGCCAAAGTCCTATCAAGACGTAGAATATAATCGTCATTGCAGAAAGTTCTCTTAGGCCATTTACCATTCAATTCCCAGCCCCACCATCCCCAGAGGTGATCACTGTTGTGGTTTTTGTTCCACCATAGATTAGCTTTGCCTGTTCAGAACCTCATATAATTGGATCATATAGTATGTACTTTTTTTTTAAATTTAAATTATTTATTTATTTTTAAAAATTACATTCAAAAAATAAGAGGTCCCATTCAACCCCACCGCCCCCACCCCCCACTCCCCCCACAGCAATACTCTCTCCCCTCATCGTGACACATCCATTGCACCTGGTAAGTACATCTCTGAGTATCACTGCACCCTAGTCAATGGTCCACATCATAGCCCACACTCTCCCATGTTCCATCCAGTAGGCCCTGGGGGGCTCTACAATGTCCCGTAATTGTCCGTGAAGCACCACCCAGGACAACTCCTCGTCCCGAAAACGCCTCCACATCTCATCTCTTCCTCCTTTTCTATGTGAGTTTTCTTTCACTCAACATAATACTTTTGAGACTCATCCATGCTGTTTTGTCTAACAGGAATTTTTTTAAAAAGATTTATTTATTTATTTCTCTCCCCTTCCCCCCTCCCCCAGTTGTCTGTTCTCTGTGTCCATTCATTATGTGTTCTTCTGCGACTGCTTGCATTATCAGGCGACACCGGGAAACTGCATCTCTTTTTATTGCATTATCTTGCTGCATCAACTCTCCATGTGCAAGGCGCCACTTCTGAGAGGGCTGTGCTTTTTTCATGCAGGGTGGCTCTCCTTGCGGGGCACACTCCTTGCGCATGGGGCACCCCTGCCCGGGGGTGCCCCTGTGTGGCACATCACTCCTTGCACGCAGCAGCACTGCACGTGGTCCAGCTTACCACACGGGTCAGGAGGCCCTGGGTATCGAACCCTGTACCCTCCATATGGTAGGCGGACACTCTATCAGTTGAGCCACATCTTGAGCTAACAGGAATTTGATCTTTCTTTGTGCCGGGCATTGTTGTTGAGTAACCACCACACTCTCTCATCCATTCTCCAAGAGATGGACACCTGGCCTCTTCCCCAGTTTTTGGCTTTTATGAATAACAATGCTGTGAACATTCTCATACATGTCTTTTTGTGAGAAATGAAATGTTTTCATTTCTCTTGGGTAAATACATAAGAATGGTCATAGGGTAAGACTATATTTTTCATTTTTGGTTTTTTTAAAGAAACTGCCTGAGTATTTCTTTTAATTAAAAAAAAAAAAGGCTGCCCATTGTACTCTTCCACCAATGATATGTGAGAATCCTCATTGCTCCACATCTTTGACAATTTTTTATGTGTGGGTCATAGAAAATAGAAGGATATTTACCAGTACTAAGAACTGCATTTGGTGCTTTTTGTGGACTCTTAATTTACAGGAGTCCCCAGAACGCCTGTGAGGTGGGGTCTCCCTCTGTTTAAAGGATGAGAGAAATGCAGTAGCTGTGGCAATGGCTGCACTTTGGTTTTTTCCACACCAGCGAGGACTAGTGAAAGAAGAGGGCATTGAGAAGGGGAGCTCTGTACAAGGAAGAGT
The DNA here is from genome assembly GCF_030445035.2 of Dasypus novemcinctus. Taxonomy (NCBI): domain Eukaryota; kingdom Metazoa; phylum Chordata; class Mammalia; order Cingulata; family Dasypodidae; genus Dasypus; species Dasypus novemcinctus. The sequence goes on from NC_080697.1 coordinate 59,147,331, forward strand.
TGTCGACTTTTTGCATCGATTAAAGCCCTGCTGGAACCGACGAGATTTTGGTTCAAGGTGGAATCTGGGGTGTCTGACCCTATGGGCGTGGATGAATTCAGACAGAGGATTGTGAGGGAGCAAAAGAAATCTTCTTCCCACACACACTTCCTTTGTAGAGGTCCCAGGAGTTCACTCTCTCGGTCTCCTAAAAGGCCTGAAGGAAGAATGAGGAGCCTAAGGGGTCTTTCCTAGGCTTACCAGCTGCCCGAAGCCTCCAAGGGAAGGTAGCCTCTGGAATCAAATGGTGCTGAACTGAACTAATTACAGTTATGCTTGGCTTCAGAAATACCTCCAAAATGGGCTGCACTAGTGTATGACTCAATGGAAGAACACTTTGGTCCTGGGAAGCACCCAGATTTATTGGAAGGATTGTGTTCAGTGCTGGGGGATTGGATACAACTAGAGAGGAAACAGGGAATGCAGCACCCATCTCTTTCATCCTTATAACATTCTTTGAGGTAAATACAGTAATATTCATTATGCTGACAAGGAATCTGAAGGACAGTGGGTTAAGTAATTTATCCACAATCACACAGTGTACATGTGACAGAATGACAGAATCCATTCTTCTACCACCTTGTGGAAGAGATCAAAACAGGGGCTGCAACATCACCAAAGTGGAGCCAGTGTGCTACCACCAGAGGGGAGAATTCCACTCCAAAGCAATTCTCAGCACAGCAGTCTCAGCTGAATCTTGCCCACCTGAATCAAGAAACTCAGTCACACTCCCCAATGGAGCTGCAACAATCCCCCAAGTACAAGGGCAAAGACCAGTGAAGAAGGATGGTCCAGTGACAGGCCCTGGATACTAATGACTATGCTTATGAGCCTGTGCGCTTGCAATTTCAACTAGGCCTAGAGCTGCAGGGTGCCTAAGAGTTCCCTCCTGAGAGTCTTCATGTTGCTCAAATGTGGCCACTCTCTAAGTCAAACTCAGCATGTAAAATGAATTACCTTCCCCCTAGTGTGGGACATGACTCCTGGGGATGAACCTCCCTGGTACCAAGGGATTACTACCAAGCACCAGCTGGTGATGCAACTAGAAAAAGACCCTATGGTTGGGGTGTTCCTCAGGGCTATGGAGGAGACACCCAGGTCCTACAGTCATCACAGATGGCTCTGGAGTTCAGTGTCTTGTCAGTGGGACCTACTTTAGAATTTGTGCTCCTGAGTGTGACAGAATGGGACTCAAATGTGACCTCTCTATGCAAGCCTCTTTTACTGAGCCTGTGGTTGGTGCTGGGGTTGGTGTATGCCCAGAAGCCTTGACTCTCTGGACTGTCCATATACTACCTGGGCCCTAAGCCTCGGCAGAGTTTCAACACCTACTCTCTAGTTCATTGGACTTACCCAGCTAACAGGGAGGTGAGGATGGTCAACCACCACACCAGGGAACCAAGAGAGTCTACAGCTGCAAGCAGGACAATACCATCTGTCAGCCATGTGGGATCTAAGCCCTCTCTTGATTTAGGGGTGGAGTGTACATTGCCAGGGTCCTCAGGATGGATGAATAAAATAATGAATTAGAGTGGACTTACTGGTAGTTGTGATTCTAGCAATGGAAGAAATTGTGTCATTGATGTGGAGACAGGGGCCACAGGAGTTGCTGAAGAGGGAGAGGGAAAAAGAGGTGTGACATGGGGGCATTTTTGGGACTTGCAGTTGTCCTCAACGATATTGCAGGGATGGATGCAGGACATTTTATATCCAGCCATAACCCACTGAATGGACTGGGAGAGAGTGTAAACTACAACAGAAACTATAATCCCTGCTGTGTAGCAATAATCATCAAATGCAATAAATGTACCACACTAATGAAAGAAGTTGTTGACGTGGGAGGAGTGGGTTGTGTGGGGAGTGGGGTATATGGGAACCTCTTACATTTTTTAATGTAACATTTTGTGTGATCTCTGTATCTTTAAAAAAAAAAAGATAATAAAAAGAAGAAGAAAAAAGACTCCACCTCTAAAGAAAATGCTAACGCGCACAGAGCCTGAGGAGCTGGGGGCGGGTTCAGAGGCGAACTTGACCAGCTGACCCTGAGCAAAGGTCGAGAGTAACAGTCAGTAGAAAATGCACCCAAGGGCCGGATGCTGTGTCTCCAGGTTACGCGTTTTATAATGGCAGGATCCTCAGGACAAAATACCTTGAACAGATAAAATGTCACTCTGTGTCACTTCCTAAAACCCCATCACAGGCTCTGTGGCCCACAGCATTCAAGAGTGAGGTCTGGGGAGTGGATATAGCTCAAGTGGCTGAGCACCTGCTGCCCACCTATGAGGTCCCGGGTTCGATTTCTGGTACCTCCTAAAAAAAATGAGACCTTTTCTATGCAGCAATTCCTATTGCTTGATGAAGCAGGGCTTCAAATTCACTCTGCCTTGTTATAAATGTCCTGATAATCTGGGCTAAAGAAGGATTTGTTAGAAGTTCTCTAAATTCCTTTTTCTCCAACTGCAAAAAGGGGAGAACTTTCCCATGTCACAGCGTTGTTGAGAATTTTCTTAAGAGCTAACTGGACTTTATTACATAATAGACGATCAAGAATTATTCTTTTCATTCTCCTTCCCTCCTGTCTTTGGCCAAATATATGGTTAAAAGGAAAGGTTGTTCTGTCCTGTTGAATACCGCCGAGGCGCGCTTTGGCGGGGTGGAAGCGTGTTCTCGCTGCCGCCGTCTTGCCGTGGGCGGCCCTGCCCATCTTCCTTCCTGCTGCCCGCAACTGGAGCCAGCTCGAGCGAGGGGGCTGGCCTGAGCGTGAGGGATCCTTACAACTCTGAGCCTGAAGGTAAATTCAGATTCCTGGACTCAGGCATTTCACTGGAAGGAAAGACAAGGGTGCGAGAGAATTCACTCTATCAGGGCACGCCCTTTTGGGTAATGATACGGCAGGAGAATGGTCCCACACCAAAACCAATCAGCCTCCGTGGTCAACTATCAAATAACCCACGGCATATCAACCATCAATTAAAAGCGGTTCAACCGAAGAAGGAAACTCCCTGGGACTTAGAAGCTGGAAGAGAGCAGTCAAAGGATACCCCATTTACAAGAATTTTGTAAAATAAGGCATCTCTTCAGAAAAGTGACCCTTAAAGGTCAGGGAAAAAAAAAAGGATTGTTTCTATTTTCTACTATCCTTTTCCAGGACTTCCCTAATCAGCTATTTTTGGGGGTAACAGCTTTATTGAGAAATAATTCACATATCATATAATCCACCCACTTAAAGTGTGCAAATCACATGGTTTTAGTATATTCACCGAGTTGGGCATCCATCACCACAATCGACTTTAGGACATTTTCATCACTTTAGCTATCATTCCCTACACCCCACCACCAACCTGCCCCCGCTCCCTCAGCCCGAGACCACCACTAACCTACAGATTTGCCTGTTCCGGGCATTTCGTGTAAATGGAATATTACAACGTCTGGCCTTTGGACTGACTTTTTCACTTAATATTTTTTTTTCAAGTTTCACCCTCTTTGTAGATGTATCAGTACCTGTCCCTTTTTACAGCCAGATAATGTTCCATCACATAGAGAGCATCAGAAGGTGGACCTCTGGGTCGTTTCCAGCTTTGGGCCACTCTAAAGAGTGCTGCTGTGGGCATTCGTGTGCCTGTTTCTCTGGGGACGAGGGCCCTTGCTTCTTTTGGATATACCCCCAGGCCTCCGGTCCTCACACACCAGCCAAGGCCCCCCGCAGTTCCCAGGCACCCCCTTGAATCCTCGAGCCCAATCCTGACAAGTGAAGCCAGAATTCTAGTCCACCTATAAATATTGATTCAATCTCTACAAGGTGCCCGGCTGTGCTAAGGACATGGCAGAGAACAACAAAGGCAAAAATTCTTGCCTTCGTGGAGCTTAAGATCTAAGGAGGGCAGGAAGGAAAGCATTTTTCTGATATGCTTCATTCCTTGATGTGCCAAGAATGATTAAATTTTACCCTACAAGTACTTATTTATTTGGTGGGTTGGTTTTCTTTCATTTTCAAAAATGTTTTTCGCCTCTATAACAACATATGCAAGATTCCATAAAATTGAGAGAAGGCAGGTCAAGAACGCAACACGCTTGCTGGTCAGGGAATAAAGATGATCTCGAGAGCGAGATTTATCATGTCTGCGTCCCCCACTCGCGCCTCCTTGTATGAGCCACGCCTGGAGTTCTGAGATGATTGGCACCAGGATGGACGGTGACACAGCAAATCCCCCAGCTGCAATCCGCAGATCCTGGCTCTAAGGACATGACAGAGGGAAGCAGGCGGCAGGGAGACCTGGATTTCAATTCTCCCCCTGTTGCCACAGGGTCCACAGGCCATCCCCCCCAGTGGGGGCTCAGGAAACGCACTTGGCTCTAGAGATTTTTTTTTTTGCCTCCCACTCCTATCCTTAAGTGGAGTCTGAAGGGGTGGGGGCAGGGGGAGGGGAGGGACCGGGTTCACACAGCTCGTGTGCGGCCGGGCTGGTCCCCTGATGTGCACTGGCAGCAGAGCTGACCGCGGGCCCCGGGGCGCAGCCAGACCTGCAGCTTCCTTCCGCTGAAGACCGTGGATAAAATGCCAACCCTTTTGAGCCTCCTGAATAAAACGGGTATATCTACCTTGCAAGGTTGTCATGAGGATGGCAGGCTGAGTTCTGGGCCGCTCTGTCCCTCTCTGTGGCCTCTCCGAGCCACTGCTCCGAATGAGCTCCCGGTAAACAAGGCGCAGAGCCCCGAAAGCTCCCAGGGCCTCTCCTGTCCCCTCTCCTGTCCCCTCCCCTCTCCCGACCCGGCTGCAGCCCCCAGGCCCTCCTGCTCCGGGGGAGGTTGGCACTTGGCTCCAGCAGCCCTGCTTTTTGCTATTACTTCATGCTCGAGCATCTTCCAGACACGGTCTCGGCAGGTTCCGGGGACAGGCCGCCCTTACAGCGCCCGGCGGGGGCTCCCGAGCCCGCTGTCCCCGCACCGCGCCCCCGGCCGCGGCGGGGGTGGCTCCGCTCGGCCGCAGGCGGCTGCGCGGGGCGCCGGGCCCGGGGGCTCTCCGGGCGCGCGGGGGCCTCCCGACCCGCTGCCAGGCTCGCGGCCCCCGGCGGGAGCGGGGCTGGGCGCTGGGAGGGGGCGGCCAGGGGCGCGGGGTGGGGGAGCGGGGGGGCCCGGCCCGGGACAGCCGGGGGGCCGGAGCTCGCGAGTCACGTGGGGCGAGTCACCCGCGCGGGGCGGGGCCGGGGCCGGGATAAAGCGCGCCCGGCGGGCGGCGCCGGAACCCGCGCTCCCGTGCTCCCAGGCTGCGGCGTGAGTGCGGGCGGGGCGGGGGCCTGCGGGCCGGGGGGCTGCGTGGCGGGGACCCGCGTGGCGAGGGGCCTGCGGGTCCGGAGTCTGGGCCGGGGGCGTGGGCCGGGCGAGCGGCGAGCTCCCCTCTGCGGGCCCGCGCGGGGCTGGCTGTGCGCGCGGCCGCGGCGGAAGTGACCTTGGAGCGGGCCGGGGGCCCTCGCGTCCCTGCGCGGGGCCCGGGCGCGGTCCCGCTGCGTCCTTGGGCGATGGCGGGGGTGGGGGTCGCGGCGAGCGGGGGGCGGTGGGGGGGGCCGCGCCCTGCGGGGGGGCAGCGGGAGGGGAAAAGCGAAGCAAACGCCCGGCCCCCGCCCCGCCACCCCTGAGCCGCCCAGAGCCAGGCTCGCGGCCCGGAGGTGGCCCGCGGCCAGCTGGGGAGCTCGTGGGGGCAGCCCGAGGGGCTCCTGCGGGGAAGAGTGGCGCCGTCCCGGGGGCCTTGGGCGACTCTGACTCCCACCCGGGCGCGGCCGTGGGCGGCTGGACCTCGTTCACTTCTGGGCCTTGCGTTCCTCAGGGCAGGGTGCTGAGACACAAGACTCTACCTGCATGGTTTTAGCTCTTCTCCAGAGTATGCCTGTGCACCTTTCTGCGCAATCCCATGACTTCCAGGACCCCAGAGGTCGTGCGGCCCCTTACAAACCGGGACCTGGGACTGGAAGGAGTAGGGAGGATCCCCGGTTAGGAGATAAACCCCTACACGGAGGCGAGGAAGGACGCAGCGCTGATAGAGAGAGCCGGGTCAGGAGCCTGGGGACCTCGACCTGCCTCCTCTGGGGACAGGAGGATGCCACTGCGGAGGGGTGACGGGTCATCAGGCACAGAGGCCCGTGGGGGACCCTTGGCAGGGCTGAGCCCCTCACCCCCTCAGCTAAGGTCCTGGGGGCCGGGGAGAGGGACTGTCCAGAAAACAGCGGGGTGACTGCAGGCAGAGGGCGGGTGTGGACTGACCGGGCCTCCGGGAAGGGCTGGCTCAGCTCCCCCCCCACCGCCCCCGCCGGGCCTGGACACAGGAGGGCTGCGGGCCTCCTCCCCGCGGCAGGGAGGCCGTGGGGTGCACGGGGAGGCTAGCACCTTTCCATCCCGTGGAAAAACCGCTCCAGTGTCCCCGCCTGAGGAGGGCACAGCCGAGATGCACCCATCAGTCTGCAGCCTGAGGCACCTGTAGATTCAGAAAATCGGGGGAGGCCCAGCCTGCTCTCTAATCTCCTGCCTCATTGGAGAACGATTCGGGGCGTCGCTGGTGACTATGACCCAGAGCCCTGGAGCCTTGGGAGCAAAGGTCTGCCCACCTGCCCCGGGTGGCTTTCCCCGAGAGAGGTGGACGTCCCTTGGAGGAAAGCGGCTTCTACTCCAACCTCGCGTGGCCCAGAGCCGCAGGCCCTACCAGGTGGGGGGTGCAGCTGGGTGCTCCGCAGGCCGCCAGAGGCCGCGGGCCGCACGGCCTGGCTCTGGGACCCCCCACCTTGAGGCCGTCAGGACTGGTCAGGGGAAGGCAGGGAGCTGCCCGGCTGGTGGTGGCTCTGCAGTGCTGGCAGGGCCCTGGTCCTCGTAAGAGGCCCTGCCTCCCCCTGCCGGGCTGCCGACCTGGGGGTTGGATGAGAAGCTGTAGGGGGCTCGGGTACAGGAGAGGGGGTAGACGTCAGCGCTGTGCTGAGCCGCGCACGGGGGACCTCGTTTCAGGGGAGCCTTGGGTCCCTAAACCGTCTCCAGTGCAGAAGGCTGGGCGTCCTTTCCTGGCCAGGTAACTGCGGGGTCCGCTGTCTTTGGGGTTAGTCATGGACTCCCCAGGACAACTGGCGTGAGGCCCCCCCAAAAAACGGGCTGGCGAGAGCGGCGCAGAGCCCTAGCAGCACAACCTTTTGGGGCTTCATGTGGTGGTGAAGCTGGGGAAGTGCTGGATTCCTCTAGGTTCTTGGTTCTGTCGCTTAAAAGAATTTAAGAGCAAGCCAGCTTAGTCAGGCAACTAAAAAGAATTTGAGAAATGGGGGAAAGAACAGAGCTTGCTGAGAAATGGGAGAGAAGGATGGAAATGCGCACCGAGATTTGATGCGGCTCCTCTAGGCAGACGGGGCGGTTTGGCCTGCGTGGTTGCCTTTATTAAGCTATTAATTACTCCTCCCCTTGCTAAGCGCAGAGGAGGGGTCTCTCTGTTACGGGTTACCCCACCAGTGGTGGGGGCCAGCGGTGAGGCCTTTTGGGTGGGGTCATCTGGGGCCTCCCCTTGGCCCTGGAGAGAGCCCAACCGGGACGTCAAGGCCAAGGCCTCGGCGCATTCTTATCGCCGTGCTGCCCTTCTGGCCGTGCTGCCCGTTCATTGGGCCGTGCTGCCCGTTCATTGGGCCGTGCTGCCCATTCATTTGGTCATGCTGCCCCTTTGGTCATGCTGCCCCTTTGGTCATGCTGCCCCTTGGCCATGCTGCCCATTTGGCCATGCCGTCCATTTGGCCATGCCGTCCATTTGGCCATGCCGCCCATTTGGCCATGCTGCCCCTTGGCCATGCTGCCCATTTGGCCTGTTGTGGTTTCTCTCCTCGTTCCCTGCCTCAGTGGTAGAGTGAGAATAAAACCTGTACAAATGGAATATGGATAAGCAAAATCTCATCTCATTTTGAGAAGCTGAGGAGAGTTTTTACCAAAATGCTACGTGCATTCAGAGCCAGGAAACGGGTTGCTCACGGTTGTCTTGACCTCATATCCCAGATGTGTGGACATCATAGTCCTGGAAGGGAAAGGAGAAGAGGGGTTACAAGGTGGGTGGCAAAGTGAGGAAATAACTATGTTTTCTCCAGCTTTGCCCGCTAATAGGGTCTAGAACCGTAGTTGCCCCAGGAGCAGCGACCAGAGGTAGCACCCGGATCTCGGATTCTGAACACCGTTTCCCACTAAAAGGAATTTGAGCTCCTTGAAGGAAAGGCTGATCCCAGGTCTGCAGCAGGGAGATTATAAGGTGAACCTGGAAAATGTTGGGCCACAAAGCAAGAAATTCTTGGAGTCTAATAGGGTCCTGTCCAAGGCTATAAGAGCCAGCTTTAAGGACCTTCCACTGATAAATAAACATGTTTGTTTTTAAGATGAGGCAATCAAGAATAATAACAGTAATAGATTCTAACACATTGAAATTCTTTCAAATGAGTTTATAGCGAAACTGAAATTGAGAAAAAGAGGAGGGGGAGAAGTTTTTTTAGAATGTCAGCTAAAATGTGGAAAGAATGATCGAGTTGTAAGTTAACTATTTCAAAATGCATGGTGGTAATTACATCCTCAAGGGTGCTGCTTAGTCATTCCTGAATCATAAGTGGCTTCTAAAGATACTGGGTGAAAGGTCATTGCCGAGGGGGATAGTCGCAGTATGAAACTGAGGTATCATCCATAGATTAGGTAAAAATTACAAAAAAGAAAAAATTAGCATTGCAATGAAGATGCCTGGTAGTTACAGCCTTAAACAAGAGGTCACGCCTGGCCTCACCGACAGTGGGAAGCCCTGACCTTCTGAGCCTTCTCGGGAGGTGCGGTCAGTGGCCGGTGCAGTCTGTTGCCTCGCCTCACCTGTGGGGTGGTCTTGCCAAAAAGGGTTGACTGTACTTTTCCATGAGGATATAGTTCAGTGAATCGGATGTAGGGCATTCTGCTGCAAAACGCTGAGAGCAGTCAGGACCCCGGGGGGCGGGCGGGGTGCCTGTCATAAGTGGGTTCTTCTCTCCCCATGCGTCCTTCAAGCCAATTCCTGAGACCCTGGGGTTTCAAAGAAAGAGTTTATTTGGTTGTGCAAGCAAAGGAGCACAGTGGACCTCTTGGCCCAAAACTGCCTCTTGATTTGCAGAAATGAATAACATCAGGTGCTAATGAGTAATTGGGGTGGAGTTTGCACAGGTTCTTTTATTAATAAACATTAAGGGACTGAGGCAGGACGGGGGAGGGTCCCAACTGGGGGTAAGTTACAAAGTAACTTTATCAGAGGGGGGAATGCCGAAAACGAAGAGTCAGCCACAAGTTTTTCATATGGATGTCGGGGGAAGATGGGGGAAGATGGCGGCTCTCGCTCTCAGTAGAAGCCTCTGGAGCAGTCACTGTGCAGGTGCAGGTGGCCATAAACCAGTAAGATCCAGCTGGAATAATCTCCAATGGCAGGGTTTAGTCGGAAATGGCCTCCTACAAAGGGTGGAGGCAGTCTAGCCAGTTTCAGGAACTTCGGGTATTAACCCTTTTGACTCACTTAACAAGCATCTCTGTAATGTTTCCATCATCATAGTTATCTTAATTCTTACCCTTGGGATACAGAGATAAGGAGGGAAGAGAGCTAGACTGGTGCAGGGTGGGGAAGCTGGCAAAGAGAAGTGTGAGCATGACTGTCCCCTGGGGAGGCTTAACTGCCTGCACGGGGTCACGAGAAGGGGTGCGTGTTTTAACCTAAAATACAGATTCTGGTTCAGAAGCTCTTGGCTGGGGTCCAGGATTCTGCATTTTTAACATGCACCCAGGTGCCCTCCACTTTCGGAATAGAAAGGCTGTCGAGGAGGGGGCTGGGAGTGCTGGTGATTTGAGTCTGGACTCTCTGTGCTGTGACTTTCTTAAATGCAGTAATGACCTTGTGGTTGTGTAGAATATTCTTGCTGCTGGGAGGTATGATGAAATATTTAGACAGGAGGAGTCACAGTACCTTCCTATTTTTGACAGTTTGGCATAAGGAAAATGTTAGAAATCGATGAGATGGAACTCTGTGGAACTGGCGTTTTTGTAGGTTGAACGGATCGGAGCCTGGCACTTCCCCGGCTCGGCCTCGTGTGTTGGGCGGTGGTGGGTTTGGCAATAACCGGGTGGACCCAGGCGTCCCGCACGCGGATGTCATTGCACTCAGTGGACAGTGGGAAGCTGTCGGAGGCTCCGGACCCTGTGTCGTCTTCTCGTGTTTTGCAGAAGGCACAGTCCAGGAGCTGCTGGAAGAATGGTGAGGCCTCCAGGCTCCAGGCCTTGCCTGGCTGCTGAGGTCTGTACCCACCTGGTTTGGGTGGAAGGAGAGCGAGGCCCCAGACCTCCCTGCACGGTCACGCTTTCCACCGGCCCTGCCACGTTCCCCTTGAGTCCCACCCTCCCCGGTCCACGCCAGCTGGCGCCTCCTGGTGGAGTGGGCTTCATGGGGTGACGGTCACTCCTCATCGGGGCGTCCCTCCGCAAATGTGGGACTTCAGCGTCCTCGGTTCTGCCAAGGCAGGAGCTGCCCCGGGCCTGCCCCGGGTCTGCCCAAGGAGCTTGGCTATGGCCTGCCTGTCTTCTGTCTGTCTAACTCCCCTGTGTGTTTTTGTACTTCGATTACTTTGTATTTATCCATAAACATTGTTGTTTTGTGTATCTTAAACTCTTCTATAATTTGACTCATACTGCCTGTATCCTTTTTCCCCTTTTCTGAGGTGTACTGATACATATAGATCTAGTTCATCTTAATATGCACAGTGCCTTTGTCTGGAAGGACAGTTTGTTTCTTCTCCTTTTTCACCTTTCCCTCCCTGCTGCAGTGAGTATCCTTGTGGCCTCACCGTACTTGCAAGAGTTTCTCTAGGGGGGAAGCAGAAGTAGAGTGAGTTGCTGGATCCTAGAGGTGCTTCCATCCTCCATTGAGGTTGTACCCGTTTCTCTCCCACAAACGTATGCGTTCCTGTCCCTCGTAGTGACCAGCACGAGGTAGCATCAGATTCAGTTTTTGCTGTTCTGATGGGTTTGCAATAGTATACCCCTTAGTTTTCATTTCATGATTAGGAGTTGAATTTCATCCTTCGTCCTGGGAAATCACTGCCACGCGATGTTTCTGTTTTTCATGTTGATCTATGATTGTTGTTTGTTGGTTTCAGTGGATTTGTGGGTGGGTGTGTTGTAGAAGTTGAGAGAAGTTCAATTATTTGCGTATAGAAAGGCCAGGACTCAGGAATGATTTTGAGAAGGGAAAATGGTTTATTGACTGCCGGCTGGACTCGGGAGCTTTCTGTTTCTAACCCGGCCCAGAACAAGATTTTCAAGTTCCTTTTATAGAATGGGGAGTCAAATGGTGCTTTTATCAAAGAAAACTACTTTCTTTGTTAGTTGAGTCTTTGCCTGAGTACGGGGGTAGGTTTTGAATTAACATATCGGCCACACCTCAGGTGAGCTTGCATTAGCATCTTGCCACATTCCTTCTGGATGCAACCTTGAGTACACACTCAGTCTTACATCCTTTCTGAACATTCAAAACCCCTATCACTTAACTGGATTTCTAGAGACTAGGCGCACTTGGATACAGAATTAGATGGTTTTGAATTTATGCACAGGCTATGTTGTATTTCCCATTTGAGGCCAAGTCCAAGTTCCCTTAAGCTTCGGCATCACCACCATCAGTTTGCCTGGACTGACTGGTATGCATATAGAGTTTGCATTGCTAAACTGTTTCCTGGGACTGGAGTCGTTGCCATGGTCACCGAGGGCAGGCTGCAGCCTCTCACCATCCCACACCCACAAGTCACAGACAGCTTAGCTTAAGGTTATCTCTGAAGAGACAAAGAGCCTCCCACCCACAGCCCACATCAGGTAGAACTTATTAATCCTTTAGACCCTAATCTAGATGTCTGTACTTCTCAGCAATTGTATAAGGTTAAGAGTTATTAACTCTCGGGAACTCTCCTGAGATCCAGGTACCGGCAGTCTCCATCTTCCACTTTACAGATGAGGAAACCAAGAGACCTGCAAGTCTGTGATGTGGTTGAAGTCACTCGGAAAATTTTGGTGGAATTTCTCCTAAAATTTGATCTCTGATGGGTTACCGCCCCTAACTAGGCTCACCCATTTAGAGCTTCCTCTCGGTCTTCTTCAGTTTACTGTAAAACAAAACATCACACAGGACTCCAGAGGCTCCCCCCTCGTGTTTGCCTCCTCGGTGGCAGAAGGACACGTGGCCTGCAGTCTTGGTGTGTTATCTGGCTCTTCCAGGCCAGTAGCTCCTCTGGTCTTGTTACCACGATAACTCAGCTACCTGCAAGCCTGGGGCAGGCGGAGGGGACAAACAAACCCCAGACAGTCAACTGAGCAGGAGAGTCCTGGATGGCAGTTACGGTCCTCCGTGGCCTTACCCGCCTCCGCTCCGTGCCCTCTGGCCTTGAACAGGACACGCCCACATTGGTCCAGGGCCTGGGGGGGAGCGGTGCCAGCCGAGGGCTCTGCCCCCGAGCGTCTGAGGCCCCTGTCCAGCCACGGCAGGCTGCCGAGCAGCCCCACGGCCACGCGGCGCCACTGCCCTCAGGAGTCCAGGGGATGCCCTGGGCAGAGAAGAGAGGCTGGACTGTCCCCCGAGGACTTGCTGCTGAGCGCAGGGTGATGCTAGGCGTTCTCGAGAAGGAGTCAGCGTTCTGGGGGCGGCGAGGTGAGCTGGTACGGGCAGACGACTGCTGGCCCACCCTCGGCTAAGTGGGGAGCTCGTGCCCTGGCACGCTGGGGTCACAGCGCCGCCAGCTCCGCGTCAGAGGAGGGCACTTTGAGAAAGCATCCCGCCCCTCCTCCAGCAGCCTCAGTCCTCTGGGAGCGAGCTGGAGAGGCGAGCCTGTGCGCCGACGCCATGGCTGCCCGTCCAGGCGGGCAGGGACGTCCCCAAGCCTCAGGTGACCCGGGGCGCCGGGCTCCTGCAGGCTGCAGCGCAGTGAAGCCGTGATCCCGTCCGGATGCCAGGTCTCTTAGAGTTTTGGTAAAGGAGGCCCGAGGTCCGCTGGGAACCAGGCAGTGCGCCCGTTTCCAGAACCGCGAGGTCCAGCCGGGCTGCAGGCCTCCAGTGAGTCTCAGGCCCCATGGCAGGAGCCTCCAGAGTGGGCTGGCCTGTCCCCACCACCGGTCCGGCGCCTGTCACCTCCAAGGGCCTGCCGAGGGCCCAGGGGAGCCCGAGGTCGCCGCTCTGCTCTGTCCGTAGGAGGGCGCGGCGTGGCCGCCGCGGAGGCAGTGTGCACGTGGGCGGCGCGGCCACAGTCTCCGGGCGCGGTGGGAGGGCAGCTGGAGGCCGTCCCCGGTGAGCCGGGCCAAGCGGGTACTTCGTCGGAGGCTGCGGTGGCAGCGGGGCAGCCCCGTGGCCCGGCTGCAGGGCTCGGCTTGGGGGCCGGCCCGAGGCCTGCTTCCCGTGGAGCGGGGGCCCGGGTGGGCTACGCCGGGCCCTGCCTTTCCCGGGCCACCCGGCGCGCTCGGCTGCAGGAGCGTGGCTTCCAGGGCAGGTAGCCGGCTGGTACCTGGTCACCCCCGTAGCGTCGAGGAGGCGATGGGTGCAGAGCTGTGAGAGCCCTTCTCGTCTTGTAATCTGAAGATGAGCAACTTGGTTTATTGCAAAAGCAATTGAAGAAGATGCAGGTAAAGGCAGAGCTTATCCCTGTGCCACCAAGTTCAGCCAAGAAGCAGTTGAACACTTGCGCTAGGGGCAGAGACCCCATCGGGGCTGTGACTTGCCCTCAGAAGCCGGGGGCTCTCGGCTCGCGCAGGGCGGCCCGAGCATTGGAGGGCAGGCCTTGCGCCAGGTGCTGCTGCATCGCGGAGGTTTACCTGGGCAGGTACACCTGGGACACCAAGGTCTGCCTATCCCTGGGTGGACTTAAGTGATTGAAAAGTTCATGGCAGCAAGAGGCTAGGGCCGTCTGTCTGGAAGAGAATAAACGACAAGTTCTCTACCCAGGTCCACTGTGTGCACACACCCCACCTTCCCACCTTTCTTCTGATCCAAAAATACTTTTTGGTGCAGTCTTACCTTTGGCTGCTGGCAAAGCGCACTCTCCCTCTTGTGAGTCTCGGGAGCCGAGAGTGAAAGCAGTGGGCGTGAAAGCAGTGGGCGGAGTGTTAATAGGCAGTGGGCGAGGACGAGCACAGTATCCGACAAAAGAGCCTGTGGGCGTGCGGGCGTGCGTTCCTCTTCTCTGTACTGGCCAGGAGACTGCACCTGCCTTCCTTGGAGATCTCAGGAATATATGTCCTGTCTCCCGAAATCCCTTACAGATTTGGGACTTGGGCCACCTGAGGGCCATGTCAGGAAGCTTTCTTTGGCCCGGTGGTGGCCAAACAGACCCGGCGTCATTATGGGTGCGTGGACACAAAGCGTCCTGCAGATTTGGCAGCTGCTCACCCGTGCTTGCTCTGTCCTCTTCGTTTGGCTCTCCAGGGAACCTGCGAGAAGGTTCTTCTGTGAGGGGAGGATCCTTTGGTTGATAATGTTACCCGGTCGCAGATCCTTTTTCTTAGTGTGACTGTTTTAGGTACCTTTTTCTTAGTGTGAGTGCGATTGAACCTGGGACCCCGTGTCTGGGAAGCCAGCACTCAGCCTCCAAGCCACATGGGCTCCCCTGAGTTGGTTTTTTCATTTGTTCGGCATGGTTTTTGTTTGTTTAAGGAGGTGCTGGACCGAACCCGGACCTCCCATGTGGAAAGCCGGTGCTCAACCGCCGAGCCCCACCCGCTCCTGCGGGGGGGGGGGGGGGGGGGGGGCAAGTCTGCCCCCAGCTGGCCCCTCCCCACCCCCCCCAGAGCTGGGGCCTCCGGTCTCTCGCCCTGCTGGGCCCTTTCGCTCCTGAAATGAGGAACTTTCCATTCATTCTCTCCCCTGCTTAAAAAACAAAAAGCCCAGAACTGAGAAAAAAGGGAAGTGCTCCCCAAACAGGGGAAGCGAGAGCTGTGGCTGTTGCGTGTGGAGACCCGGAACCCGTGACTCACTTGCGGATCCACAGCAACTAGACCCTCTGCCCGCGGGTGCCCCAGGCACTCGTGCTCCGTGTGGGTGAGGAAGGAAAAGGAAGAGCCCGCTAGAGCCCGCTGGAATGAGAGTCACCCGGCGGGGGGCGGGGTTTGGCTTGATGGTCCTTGGGCTCTCGACAGTCTCGGGACCCTAAGCCACGGGAGCCTTTGGGGACTTTGAACTGAGGTTAAAACTGGTTTGTTTTTTTGTTTTTTAAAAAGATTTATTTATTTCTATCCCCTTCCCCCCCTCCCCAGTTGTCTGCTCTCTGTGTCCATTCGTTGTGTGTTCCTTTGTGTCTGCTTGTATTCTTGTCAGCGCCATGGGAATCTGTGTCTCTTGTTGCGTCATCTTGCTGTGTCAGCTCCCCATGTGTGCGGTGCCATTCCTGGGCAGGCTGCACTTTCTTTCGCGCTGGGCAGCTCTCCTTATGGGGTGCACTCCTTGCACATGGGGCTCCCCTACACGGGGGACACCCTGCGTGGCAGGGTACTCCTTGCGCGCATCAGCCCTGCGCGTGGGCCAGCTCCACACGGGTCAGAGAGGCCCGGAGTTTGAACCTTGGACCTCCCATGTGGTAGGCGGATGCCCTATCCGTGGGCCAAGTCCACTTCCCTAAAGCTTGTTTTAATTCAGGCTTTTCCTTATGGTGCAGCGGCATCGGGACTAGGTTTGCAGTAGGTGGGAATTGTCTGGCTGAAGGGGAGGAAGGCACGCCAGGAGGGGGCAGGGTCTGGCTGGAACCGAGCCCCGTTGCCGCCTGCCCACCGCCGGGCATGTGCCAGGCGCCTCTGCCCCTCTCGCTGCAGTCTTGCCTCCCGCCCAGAGGAATGGCTCCCGTGGCCCCGTCTCCACTGAGAAGCCGGGGCTCGGGGTGCAGGTGGAGCTCCCGGGCGAGAGCTAGGGGCAGGTGCCACTCCACGGTGCTCCTTTCTGCAAGGGCTGGGGTTGGCCGGTGGCCCCTGGACCCCAGCCCCGGAGCTACCAGAAGAAGCTGGGGCTCCCTGTGTGGGGTGACGAGAGGAGATCCCCTGAGTCCTCGGCCTGGTGGCAGGGGCTGCTTGATACCGGGCTGCAGCTGGCACGGGCCATGTGCCAAGCCCTGGCGCCCTGAGCCAGCGTATGAGAGGGGGGGGCAAGCAGGAGGGCCGGAGCCCAAGCTGGCAGCGGGTGCACGGGCAGCGGGCCGGGCGCCACGGAGACCCCTCAGGGCTGACAGCCTTTGGGACGGGGGGGGGGCTGCACACTGCCCCCCCCAGAACCCCAAAGTGTGCTGAGACCCTCCCGGGCCGTGGAAGTCCTCGTCCTCCACGCTGTGACGCCCCGTGGCAGGTGGAGGGGTCCATGGGACTGCGGGGGGCTCCTCCTCAGCTCTGTGCAGCGGCCTGGCACCCCCCACCCTCTGCAGCCACCCCCTGCCAGCCGCGGGGAGGACAGCCCGGGGTGCCCTGCCCACTGTGCGCGTGGCGGGAGGATGGCAGGTGGCGCCTCCCAGGTTCTCCCAGACTCGTGAAATCGCTGCACAGCACTGAAAATACCGACCCTCTCTGTGGCTTCTTGCCCCCAGACCTGCTTACTCAGGCCTGGGGAGCCCGGCTCAGCCAACACAGGGACGCGGGCACTCCTGGCGAGACCCCAGCCTCGCTGATGGCAGGAAGAGATCGGCAGTGAAATTGGGGGGTAGTGAGACGAATGTGGTTTATTGAATCGGTGGCTTGCGTGGCCTTGGCTGGCGTGCTTTCTGAGAAACACAAGACTTTGAGATGTAGTAACCAGTTCATTGCTTTTACAAAAAGGGTATGAAGTGGAAAAATGAATCCTCCTGCCCCCGTTACTTACTCCTTCAAATATTTCCCTTGATGTTCTGTAAGCGGCGACAGGAATTGAGCCCCACGCGGAGAAGGCTTCATAGTGCTCAGAGGCTTAACCTGCAAATTGTTTCTTCTGCCCTTGGCAGGATTCCCTGGACATTTTTACCAGCGCAGTGTGACTTCCCACAACGTCTTTTTTAAATGGCTGCACTTCACTCTGTTGTCTAACCACTTACCATAATGTAACGATGGCTCCGTTATTAGTCTTGGGGTTCATTTCCAGGCATTTGCTAAGATGATGATGTGTTAGTGGCTGATGGAAAAGTTTTGGTAATGGTTGGTGGTGATGGGCATAGTGAATGGCACTGAATTATTTATTATAATGTGGTTGAAAGGGAAAATTTTAGATTGTGTATAGGTTACGAGAATAAAATGTTTTTGTTTTTTCAGGCAGTGCTGGCAATTGAATCTAGGACCTCGTACATGTGAAGCATGTGCTCAACCACTGAGCTACACCTGCTCCACTAGAATAAAAATTAAAACAAACATAGGGCTACACAGCACCGTGAACACTATTGTAAATGATGGACTATTGTTAATAATACAATTACAAAAATGTTCTTTTTTTTTTTAAAGATTTACTATTCTCTCCTCTCGCTCCATTGTCTGCTCTCTATGTCCATTCGCTGTGTGTTCTTCTGTGTCTGCTTGTGTTCTCATTAGGCGGCTCCGAGAACTGATCCTGGGACCTTCCGGAGTGGGAGAGAAGCGATCATTCTCTTGTGCCACCTCAGCTCCCTGGTCTGCTGTGTCTCCTATTATTTCTTCTCTGTGTCTCTTTTTGTTGCATCCTCTTGCTGCGTCAGCTCTCTGCGTGGGCCAGCAGTCCTGTGTGGTCCAGCACTCTGTGCAGGCCGGCACTCCACGTGGGCCAGCTCGCCACACGGGCCAGCTTGCCCTCACCAGGAGGCCCTGGGTATCGAACCCTGGACCTCCCACATGGTAGGCAGGAGCCCACTTGTTGGAGCCGCATCCATTTCCCACAAAAACGTTCTTTCGTGCATTGTAGCAAATGCTCATGCCCCATGCTAATGCAGGGTGTTAACCATAGGACGGCACATGGGAACCCTACTTAATACGTGGCTTTCCTATAAACCTACAACTTCAAAAAAAAATTAGGAACATAGTGGTGAATATCCTTGCACTATGTCTTTGCATTTGGGGGCCATTATATCTGTAGGATAAATTTCTAAATATGAAATTGCTGAGTCAGAGGGCTTAAATATTTTAAAAATGGGTAGAGGTTGT
Organism: Dasypus novemcinctus; assembly: GCF_030445035.2. Classification (NCBI taxonomy): domain Eukaryota; kingdom Metazoa; phylum Chordata; class Mammalia; order Cingulata; family Dasypodidae; genus Dasypus; species Dasypus novemcinctus. Next base: position 59,165,511 of record NC_080697.1, read on the forward strand.
CAATCAGCATCAGTGCCCGGCACATTGTTTTCCCTGCATCCTCACCAGCTCACGGAATTATCAAACGGGCCAGCCTTTGCCAGCCTGTCTTGAGATGAATATCTGCTGGTTTTTATCAGCACTTCCCTGAGGTGGAACATCATTTTCTATCTGTGATGGCCATTTGTAGTTCTTTTCTGTAAACTCTATGTCCTTTTGCCATTTTTCTATTATGCTGTTTCTCTTTTTCTGAATTTTGAGAATGCTTTGTATATTGGTACATTTTTTTGGGGGGGACAGCATGGGGGGAGGCATCAGGGATTGAACCCGGGACCTCGTACATGGGAGGCAGGCACTCAACCACTGAGCTGTTGTACATCTACTCCCAATAGTAAATCTTAAAACCATGCTACTATTTTGTCAGTTTGTCATTTCTTTTTAATTTAATTTTTCAAGAGAAGGCTTTTATTTTGATGCACTTGAGCATTTTTCATGTTTTTACATAAGGTCTTGGGTCCATGTGGTACTCTCTGCGTGCGATGAGTCAAGTGTAAAGAGTCGGCCTTATTTTTTTGCACGATGGATGGCCAGCTGTCCCAAGCACCCTCTGCTGAACAGCGCCACCTCCTCGCTCGCCTTCACGACTTCGCTCAGGATAACCTCTGAGCCTTCCGGAAGCGTCGCCACCCTGGGTTCTTTCCACCAGTCTGCGCTCCCTGGGCTCAGGCCCCCGCGGATGCTCTTTTCCGGAATCTTCTTGCCGTCCTCACACACGCATTCCTCCCAGGGGAAGAGCTCCTCCGCCTTCTGTTTAAATCCCCCGTGTCCTCGCCGCGGGGCGGTGTACCCGGGCCTCCCGGCCCACCCCGCGGGGGTGGCCCCCCTGCCCAGGCCCAGGTGTGAGCACCTGCAGGGCAGGGGCCGGGCCCGTCCCCCCTTCTCCACGCCCCCCCTCCAGCTTTTGTCAGGGCGGTTTGCCCAGGAGGGTGAGTCAGAGCCCAGCTGGAAATGACCAGTCCCTGCCTGGCCCGGGAGGCAAGTTCAAGACCAACGGGCGGTGCTGCGGGGGCGGCCGCCAGCCTGGCCAGCTGGTCTCCACGCCCCAGACAGAGCCTCAGCTGACCGGAAGACGAGGGGCGCTCGTGGGAGCCTGCGCCGCTCGTGGGAGCCTGCGCCGCGGGGCAGACCAGCCCGGCCCCTCCAGCCTGCCTGTGGCTACACAGGAGGAGTTCAGGTTTGACTTGTGTGGGAACCGTGGTCCACGATTTGCTTGTGAAATGACTTCGTGCTCAGCTCAACCCGGTCCCTGCCACCGACTAAATCTTTTGGAGCACTAACTTGGGAAGGGCCCTAACTTTGCTTCACAGGTCCCTGGAGAGGCAGAATAAAAGGGAGAGACGGGGGAAGCGCTGTGGCTCAACCAGATGTGCTCCCGTCCGCCGTACGGGAGGCCCTGGGTTCGCGTCCCGGGGCCTCCTTGTGAAGGGGGGCTCGCCCCCACGCCGTCAAGTGCCACCTGCCCCACCGGCGCCAGAGAGCTGACTCAGCAAGGTGACGCAACAAAAGGGAGACAAGTGAAAACACGGAAGAGAACGCAGCGAATGGACATAGAGCAGACAGCAAGCAAGCTGCAAGTGGGGGAGAAATAAATAAAAATAAATACAGACACAGAAGAACGCACAGCGAATGGACACAGAGAGCAGGCAGCACGCACAAAAAGCCATAGGGGGAGGGGGATAAAAAAAAATGAGAAGGGAGCAGTCGAGTGCCTGCCTTCCGTGGACGAGGGTTCAGTCCCTGGTACCTCCCCCACCCCCCCAAAAAAAGTGAAGGTCTCGGTTCATTCGTCCATTTGGGGGGGGGGGTGTTGACAGCTGGCAGGTGGCCTGTCCTCAGTGCAAAGGTGGGGACAAGCCAGCAGTGCACACCAGGGTTTCAGAAACTGTCTGGCCCCAGCTTTACCACAGTCGACTCGCACCTGTGGGCAAATTACTTTACCTCCAAGTTGCAAGCACTCTCGAAAAATGGAAGTGATAATAATTAACAATAATAAAATTATTTTTTTAAAAGATTTATTTTTTATTTCTCTCCCCTTTCCCACTCTCCCTGCGTTGTCTGCTCTCTGTGTACATTCACTGTGTGTTCTTCTGTGTTCACTTGGATTCTTGTCAGTGGCCGGGAATCTGTGTTCCTTTTTGTTGAATCATCTTGTTGTTGTGTCAGCTCTCTGTGTGTGCAGCACCATTCCTGGGCAGGCTGCACTTTCTTCCACGCTGGGCGGCTCTCCTTACAGGGCACATTCCTTGCACGTGGGGCTCCCCTATGCGGGGGACACCCCTGCGTGGCACGGCACTCCTTGCGCACATCAGCACTGCGCATGGGCCAGCTCCACACGGGTCAAGGAGGCCCGGGGTTTGAACCACAGACCTCCCATGTGGTAGACGGACGCTCTAGCCGTCGAGCCAAATCCACTTCCCAACAATAATAAAATTTTAATAGAAAATTCGGAGTTGTTGCAAGAAATACTATCACCTGTGAGGTCGCAACACTTAGTATAGCCCTGAGTATGCTGGGAGCCCTGGGCCAGGGCTTCTCATCAGCCGGGGCTCTCAGGCAAGCCTTTCTTTTTACTGTTCACATCTTAGGGAAATCACAGGCTCCTGGTCCCCTCCCCCAAATTATTTTTTCCATTTTTAAGATTTATTTTTAAAGAAACTTTATTCTGTAATAACTGCTAACTTACAGGGAAGCCACAAAATGATACAAACCCCATATGGAGAATTCCAGCGTAGCCTCACCCACATACCCAGATCCAGCCACGTTGTAACATTTGCCGCATCATCCTGTCCATCCATCCATGTGTCTTTCTGTTTTACCTAGTTTCTCAACATTTGTGAGTAGGTCGTAAACATTGCGTGCTTAAACACAGCACACTTCCACGTGCGTTTCCTAAGAACAAGGATGTCCGCTGAGGTAACCACTGCAATGCAGGCACAAGGCCAGGCGCAGAGTGCTGCGGGAGGCTGGCGGCCTCTGCCGCGGGTGCATATTCCCGTCTGTCCGGTGCCGCCCTTTCCTGGCCTTGCGGCACCTGCAGGAGGTGAACGTGGCTCGCCGGTGCACCCCGTCCTGAGCCTTTTTTGCAGGGCCTGGATTTCTTGTCTTGAGCACCAGAACCATCGCTCCTCACGCTGCGCCGAGTTCCCTGCGGGGAAGTGGGCTCGTCCTCCTGCCCGGCGCGCGGCCCGTGGCTGGACGGCCGTGACAGGGCTGGGCGCTGCCCGCGTGGCGCCCGCAGCCCCGCAGTGCCCGCCGAGCCTCTGCTCTTACCGGGCTTGTCCCCTCTGAGGCGAGGGTGACAGCACCGCCCAGGAGATGGCGGGTTATGGGGGGCCGTGGTAGGTGCTGCCTGGCTGGTGCCCGGTGCCCAGCGGCCGTAAGGAGCTGTCCCGCCGTCCTCGGACTGCGTCAACCGCCAGGAGCCTCGGCGGATTTGCTGACGTGAGGGCCATCCTGAGGAGGCCATTCTGGAGGAGGTGGTCTCCTGGGGCAGAAGGGCAGGCGGCCTGAGGGCATTTGGTGTGGAGCCAGGGCCCGGAGGGTCCAGTCTGCTGCTGGCCAGCCTGGCTGGAGGGACCAGAGGCTTGTGCCATGGGCCGGCCCCCGCCTCTCCGTGTGGCCTGGGCAGGCTCCTCCTCTCGTCCCCTCCCCTCCTGCCCGGTGAGGGAGTGCCCTGGTGGCCTCGGCTCCATGGCACCTGCGTGCCAAGTGCCCTGGCAGGGCCCAGGGGAAGGCTCCCATGGAGGGGGGACACCGTGTGCCCCCGGGAGTGTCGCCGTGTGCCCCCAGAGGAGGACACTGTGTGCCCACAGGGGAGGGGGGGTCACCGTGTGCCCACAGGGAGCGGGTCACCGTGTGCCCACAGGGGGTGTCGCCGTGTGCCCACAGGGGAGGGCGCCGTGCGCTGCGCGGCACACAGGGCAGCCCTGCCGGGACGCCCAGGCCAACCCTGCCTCTGGAGGGGGCTGCAGGGGGCCCAGCTTGGGCCCCGGGAGCAGCTGCCCCTGTGGCCTCGGCCTGGCGGCAGTCTGCGCTCTGCTGAGGCCTGTCTTTGCGCCGACGTCTGGAAACGGAAGGAGGAAATCCCCCCCAGGGGGCACCCAAGACAGGCCCACGAGGAGCCCTCCCGGGGCTGTCACCCAGCCTCGGGTGGGGGAGCTGCTGGCCCCGCGCTCTCCAGAAATAAGGGGTGCTCAGCCCATCGGTGCCCGTGTGGCCCCATGCTCCCCCCTTTCTTCTCTGTTCTCCTGCAGCGCTGGGGTCCTGGGTGAGAAACTCGCCCCACGCATCCTTGTTTTTGCTCCTTCCTTGTGGACTTTGCCATCGGGGCCCCTGGAGGGCCGGGGACAGTTCAGGGTGAAGAGTGTCCCCGGCCTGGGGCGGCCGAGGCCAGGAGGGCCCGCGGCAGGGCTGCCCCCTCCTGCGGCCCCCGCCCCGCTCCCCGCTCCCCGCTCGTTGGCACACGTGGCCTGTTCCTGGGGCCAGGTTCCGGCAGGTGTGTGACCCGAGTGAGCTGCCCTGGTCAGCGGGCCCGGTCAAAGCCAGGTGCCCCCGTCCCTGGCCGGGCCTGAGCGACTGCTGGGAAGACAAGCGCGCCGGTATGGCCCGAGCTCACGGAGTGACTTCACAGAAGCGCGAAGTCCACGATCGCGGGGGGCCCGTGGCTAGCCCTGGAGGCGGCGGCCCCCACCGTGGCAGTTTCCCGGAGGAGCTCCTGTGGGGTGGAGAGCCAGGAGGCCACCGCGGTCAGCCCCCAGGCGGGGCCCTGTGGGGGAGGTGGGCCTGGGGCACGGCAGCCCTGCCCCTCGGGGGTCTCAGCCCCAGAGTTAGGGGCGGGGTCCCTGAGCCCGCAACGGTTCCTGATGGGCGTCCCCAGGAGAAATGCCAGGTGCGCTGGCAGCCGGGGAGGGTGGGGTGGGCGCTGCTGCCTGCCCAGCCTGGGGAGGCCGCCCCCCGGGCCTGCGCCCCCCACGTGCCGCCTGCCGTGGCCCTCGCAGCGCCTGCTGGTTTCCAGCCGCCTGGGGGACGGTCGGCTGAGCCTCGAGCGCAGGGCCGGTGGCCTGAGTGGGACCCCGGCTCGGGGCGCTCCCCCGGCCGCCGGCTGTCGTAGTGGAGGGGGCGGCCGCATGCGGGCACAGGTGGGGACCTGCGGACCTGGCGGGTGCCGTGGGCGCCTGGGGCCCTCGAGCGCTCTCTGCCGTCCCCTGGATTTTCAGAAAAGGAAACTGAGGCACAGGGGGCTAACAGACCACATCAGGGCGAGCAGCAGAGTCTGGTACGCGGGTCGCGGGATTGCGCCCCGAGGTGGGGCCCTGACGTGCCCCCCCTCCTAGGTCACCGCGGGACCTGACGTGCGCCATGCGGCCGCCCCTGGCCACCCTCTGCTGCCTGGCCGTGCTGGCCGGGGCCTGGAGCCGGCCGTCCTTCGCGCCCCTCTCGGATGAGCTGGTCACCTACATCAACACGCGCAACACGACCTGGAAGGTGGGTGGCCGGCCCGGCCGCGGGCGGCTGGCCCTCCGATCCCGAGTGGGCGGCCGCGGGACCCCCCTTCCCAGAGGCGGGAGAACGCACCGCGCAGCCCGGGGGCGCGGGAGGTGCCGGGCCAGGGGTCCCCACACTGCAGGATCCACCGCCCACACGTGGGGGCTCTTCGGAGCCTCCTCCCTGAGGCCTGGGGCTGGGGGGCCGGGGACCTTAGCCGGGTGGGTGGGACCCCCATCCCCCACTGAGTCGGGTCTCGGGGGGCGGCCCCCCTCCCGGCGGCTGACCAGTTGCCACCCCCCCGCCAGGCTGGACACAACTTCCGCAACGTGGACATGAGCTACGTGAAGAGGCTGTGCGGGACCTTCCTGGACGGCCCCAGGCTGCCCCAGAGGTGAGCGCCTGCCCGCCTGGGGAGGCGGGGAGAGACCCCCGAGCCGCAGCGCCTCCCGGCCGCGCTGGCCTGCGCTGCCGCCCCGTCCCCCGGGCTCCTCGGGGACGTCAGCGCCCAGGCGTGCGGGGGGCCTGCGCGCCCAAGACCTGGACGGGCTCAGTCTTGAGGCGGTGACGAAGCCTAGTGACCTGTCACCAGTGTCGTCTTGACAGACAGCTCGCTAAGGGAGCTTTTCCTGCAGCCTAAATACGTCTAGAGAGAAGTGTGCGCTAAGTTGCATTGAGCAGTAAATTTGTGTGTTTTTTAAGATTTATTTTTTATTTATGTTTCTCCCCTGCACTCCCTTCCCCCGTGGTCTGCTCTCTGTGTCCATTCGCTGTGTGTTCTTCTGTGTCCACTTGCATTCTTGTCAGCGGCACCGGGAATCTGTGTCTCTTTTTGCTGCATCATCTTGCTGTCAGATCTCGTGTGTGCAGCGCTACTCCTAGGTGGGCTGTGCTTTTTTTTTTTCACGTGGGCGGCTCTCCTTACGGGGCGCACTCCTTGCGTGCATCAGCGCTGCACGTGGGCCAGCTCCACACGGGTCAGGAGGCCCGGGGTTGGAACCGCGGACCTCCCATGTGGTAGGCGGACGCCCTATCAGTTGAGCTATGACAGCTTCCCTATAAATTAGGTTTTGTTTCCTGAAAACCCCCTGCCATGTGTCTTCTCTTGACTCGCACTCCCTGCCCCTGGTGGTCCAGGCCAGCTGCCCTTGAACTAGGAGGCCCTGGCAGGGAGGGGCGGGGGAGGGGGCAGGTGGGGTAACGACGCCTTCCTTTGGGTTATTCCAGAGTTCGGTTGGCCGAGGAAATGGATCTGCCCGAAAACTTCGACTCCCGGGAGCAGTGGCCAAACTGCCCGACCATCAGAGAGATCCGAGACCAGGGCTCCTGCGGCTCTTGCTGGGTGCGGCCCGCTGGCCGAGGAGGGGGCCGGAGGGGCCGGGGGCCGCGGGGCCGGCCACGACGGGGCAGCTCCGGTCGCCGTTGAGGCCGCTTCCACGGGGGGGAGAAATAACCGCGCTCCCCGCGGTCACGAGGGCGTGGCGGCGGGGCGGGACCACGGAGGGGAGCAGCGTCCTGTCCACGGAGAGAACGGGGGCCAGCGTCAGCCCGGCCCCTGCGCCGCGCCAGTGGCATCGACGTCCTGTGCCAAAACGGAACAAAAGCCGCCCTGCTCGTTCAGAAATGCAGCGAGGGCGGGGGCGCGCGGCGTGGGGGGCGGCCCGGGTCCTCTGCGGCGCTGGCCGGAGGGCGCCGGCCGCTGACCCGCGCTCGCTCCCGCAGGCCTTCGGCGCCGTGGAGGCCATCTCCGACCGCGTCTGCATCCACACCAACGGCAAGGTCAACGTGGAGGTGTCCGCGGAGGACTTGCTCAGCTGCTGCGGCATGGCCTGCGGGGACGGGTGAGCGGGGCCCCCCCAGGGTCCCGGAGAGGCCGGGAGGTGAGGGGGGGGCGGGCTGCTTCCCTTCGAGAACCCAACGGCCCCTCCCACCCGGAAACTGCGCCCTTTGCTGAGACTTAGGGGCTAGAAACAGACCCCAGAGGGGCGGCTGTTCATGTCCCGCCTTGGTTCTAGAACAGGGGTGCTCAACCTTGCCCACAGAGTAGGAACACCTGGAGAGGTCAAAAAATATGTATATATTTAAAAAATAGCGCTAGATCACTTAAAATTTTTGATGGAGAAGTCACTGGATGAAGTTACTGTCTGGCTAATCACCTTCTTATCCTTGATTATATAATTCATATTTGGTAAAGTTTTAAGGAAGTGAAAAATTAAGGTCATGGGCTCAGAACCACATTTTTAGAGAAGAATATAAATTAGTTTCTAACTATTAACCTCTCCCATTAAAATGTTGCTGTTAACTCTTGTTAAAATGAGTTTTAGTTCTCTGAGTAGAAAAATGTACTTTTATCTTATGGGCCATTTTTGCCATAATTAATCTTGCTTTAAATTGCTAATGGGTGTCAGTTGATCCCACAGATTATTGTGATGGCTGTAGTAGCTGAAAGCAGAAGGTAGGATTTGACACCTGGCTGTAGAGCTGGCAGCACGGCCTCAGCCATAAGCTGGCAATCAGGCATGAGAAAAGGGTAGGCAGGATCTTCTAAATTCACCTTTATATGACCAATCTTTTGTGGAGTTTATTTTCTTTCTCCTTAATTTTGTTAATGAAATGGAAATTTTCTATCTATGTTGTTTTTATTTTGGATTTTTGTCATTTTCAAATGAAAAATATATGTATATTTATACACACACACGCAGGCACGCTGGTTAGGGTCTCTCCACCCAGACCACTTGCACCACAGCCACTGGTGGCTTTTTAAGCAGCCCGGGGAGTCCTGCGTGGCCTGGTTGGGGACTGCTCTCCTAGACGGGCGGCCCGCGCGCTGGCGGGTGGCACAGGCGTCTGTCTTCTCGAGACCGGAGGGGAGCCCGGGAGGCCGTCCCGGTGGTCTGGGGGGATCTGGGGTGCGCTGGGCCGTGGCCGAAGGCGCCCGGTGAGCAGCCAGCGGCCCCTCGTCGCTCCTCTTTCCCCAGCTGTAACGGGGGCTTTCCCGCCGCCGCCTGGAACTTCTGGACCAAGAAGGGCCTGGTCTCCGGAGGCCTCTACAACTCCCACGTCGGTGAGTGTCGCCCCGCGGCCCGCCCGGCCGCCCGGCCTGCCCACGCCGCGGCTCAGGCAGGCTCATGTCTGTCAAAGCTGCCCAGGCCACGGGGGCCGCGCTGGCCGGACACCGTGCGGGGGACTGAGGCCCCCTCGGAGGGCTCTGGCCGCCCCGCCTGGTCTGGGGCCAACCCCTGCCCCCCTGCCCCCTCTCTGCCTGCCCCGGGGGCTGACCCCCTGCCCCCCTGCCCCCTCTCCGCCTGCCCCGGGAGCTGACCCCCTGCCCCCCTGCCTTGCCTGGGGGCTGACCCCTGCCCCCCTGCCTGCCCCAGGGACCGACCTCCTGCACCCCCCCCACACCTGGCCCGGGGGCCGACCCCCTGCCCCCGCCCCCTGCCTGGCCCAGGGGCTGACCCCCTGCCCTCCGCCTGGCCCGGGGCCGACCCCTGCCCCTTCTGCTTGGCCGCAGGCTGCAGGCCCTACTCCATCCCTCCGTGTGAGCACCACGTCAACGGCTCCCGGCCCCCCTGCACGGGGGAGGAGGGGGACACCCCCGAGTGCAGCAAGACCTGCGAGCCCGGCTACAGCCCGTCCTACAAGGAGGACAAGCACTACGGTGAGGGGCCCCCCGCCGCCCGTCGTCGCGCCAGGGCAAGCCCGGGCTGCTCAGGGCTCCGCACGGAAGGGCCGTGCCGGGGCCGCGCGCTCCTCTGCCGCCCCCACCGCCCGGCCCGGGGCCTGGGGCTGAGTGCCGCAGGCTTCAGAGCGCGGCCTCTGCTCCTAGCGGCGTGGCCGTCCCAGCCCCCCGCCGCGGGCCCTGACGCCCCTCCCCGCGCACATCCCCTGATCCCTCCGTCCTCCGCATCGTCCATCCCCCGGGCGCCCTCCCCAGGTCCCTGGGTGGGTGGATGACCGCGGACAGGGAACGCCTCGGGTTCACTGTCATTGACCTTCCAGGCTACAGCTCCTATGGCGTCCCCTCCAGCGAGGAGGAGATCATGGCCGAGATCTACAAAAACGGCCCGGTGGAGGGAGCCTTCACCGTGTACGAGGACTTCCTGGCCTACAAGTCGGGTACGCAGTGGTGAGCGGTGGCCCCTGGCCGCGCGGCTCTGGGCCTGGCCGCTAGACCAGATCGGGCTGACCGACGGGAACTCGGGCCCTTTCTTTGGGGGGTCGGGGCCAGGAAAGGGCAGTTTCCGACGCCACACCCGGCTCTGCTCACCTCGTTGCGCTTCGGCCAGCGCCTGGCCCGACGCCGGCGTCACTGCCCGCAGCTGGCCGGCCGCTGTCCCCTCCCGCTCCCGTCGTCGTCTGTGTCCGTGACGTCCCAGACGAGCTCGCCCTCCTCCCCCGCGCCGCCCCGCTCAGGGGTCAGCTCCGAGCCTCTCCTGGCCGCGCTGGCCGCCAGCACTGCTGCCTCTGCCCGCTTGACCTTCTGGGCACGTCACCGTGACCCCGTAGGTTTTTATGCGTCTGGGCTGAGCGACCCTTTTTACCCGTCTTTGTCGCCGGCCACCAGTGTCACACCTCCCACACGGAGCGCCCCGCCGTGCGCCGTGCTGTGAAGAGGCAACCCCTGTGTCCCTGGGGCCCTCTCGGCAGTTCCTTATGCCACACGGTGCTTTTCGCTGTTTTTATCCACTTATAGTCGGCTAGATCGAAAAATCCAAAGCTATCGGCCCTTACAGAGCAAGGGTTAGATAAAGAGGATAATTCTGACAGGATAGAAGTGCACTCTGACAGTGCCCTCTGGCAGGGCTCGTCAGGGGAGAAGGCAGTTGACCGGCTCTGGCACGTGAGCAGCGTCTGTCCCTGTCATCTGCTGTTGGCGGCTGCCAGCCTAGACTTGGTCCTGCTTCATTTCTCCAGTGTGAGCCCTTGAGCCCTCGTTTAAAAGCTTCTTAAGCTGTCAAATGCTTTCTTTAAAGATTTATGTATTTACTTTATTTTGTTCATGTACTCCCCCACACACATGCACGGTTCTCTCATCTGTCTGCGCATCGTCTGCTCGCCTTCTCCAGGAGGCACTGGGAACTGAACCCAGGACCTCCCCGATGGGGGGCGAGTGCCCAATGGCCCAAGCCACACGCACTCCCCGCAGGTTGCAGCGCATTGCAGTGGGGGTGGCGTCTGGCTCATTCGGTGGGAAAGGCATCTGCTTGTCTTTTTAGGAGGCAATAGGTCCCAAACTCGGGACCTCCCATGTGGTAGGCGGGCACCCAACTGGATGAGCCACATCCACTTCCCTTTTTTCTTTTTTTAAAGATTAATTATTTATTTATTTCTCTCCCCCACCCCATTGTCTGTTCTCCGTGTCCATTTGCTGTGTGTCCTTCTGTGTCCACTTGCATTCTTGTCAGCGGCACTGGGAATCTGTGTCTCGTTTTGTTGCGTCATCTTGCTGCGTCAGCTCTCTGTGTGTGCGGTGCCACTCCTGGGCAGGCTGCGCTTTTTTCACTTGGGGCGGCTCTCCTTAAGGGATGCACTCCTTGTGCATGGGGCTCCCCTATGCAGGGGACACCCCTGCATGGCACGGCACTCCTTGCGCGCATCAGCACTGCACATGGGCCAGCTCCACACGGGTCAGGGAGGCCCAGGGTTTGAACCGTGGACCTCCCATGTAGTAGATGGATACTCTTATTAGTTGAGCGGAATCAGTTTCCCTGTCAAATGCTTTTGACATATAAAATCTCACATGGAATCCCAGTATATAAAACAGATCATTGGCAATTTATTAATAATGACATTTTTATAATATTTTAATTTATTTATAAATACCGAGGCCAGGATTGAACCTGGGATCTCATGTGAGAGGCCGGCACTCAACCACGTGAGCCACACCTGCTCCGTATATCTATTGAACTTCCTTTTAATATTTCCTTTGCGTGTTTTGGGCTTTTAGAAAGCGATTGGAACAGTAGCGACGCGCTCCCTGGCGCCCTCTCAGGGAGCTCCGGGGTTCTTCGGAGCTCTCTTCACGACGGTGGTCTGGTGCTTGTCCCGCCCGAGGCCCTTCCTTCCGGGCACCCGGCCAGGAGGGCGGACGGCTGAGTGGAGGGCGCTGCGGGCGCCGCCGCGTGGCTCGGGCTGAGCCCCGTTGTTCCTTTCAGGCGTGTACCAGCACGAAACCGGGCTGATGGTGGGCGGCCACGCCATCCGCGTCCTGGGCTGGGGCGTGGACAACGGCACCCCCTACTGGCTGGCCGCCAACTCCTGGAACACCGACTGGGGCGACAATGGTGAGCGCCCCTTCCCGCCCCTTCCCCCTCCTTCCCGCCCCTTCCCGCTCCGAGGAGCCTGTCTCGCCCTTCCTGGGGCCTGTGAGCCCGGCGCGGTGCCCACCTCGGCCTCCCCTGCTCTCCCCGCTGCCCAACTCCAGACCCTGCGCCGAGTGCCGAGACGTGACCCCCGAGAGCAGGGCTGTCCCTTCTTCACCAGGGGGTCTCTGGTCTTGGAAAGGCTGGCGTGGAGCCAGGCCCACGCCGAGCAGCCCGTGCCCATAGCCGGCCTCCCCTGGGCGAGCCCATGGCCACGCAGGGTGACGCGGGGAAGGGGCCGCCGCGTGGCCGCCTCGGGGGCCTCGTGACGTCGAGGGCCGGCCTGTGGGTGAGCAGAGAAGCTGGCCGGTCCTTGGGGCCGGGACCCACCTACCTGACCCCCCGTCTGTAGGGGACAGCCTGCCTCTGTCGGCAGGGGTACGCTCGGCTCACCTGGCCTTCCCTTCCAGGCTTCTTCAAAATCCTCCGGGGGAAGGACCACTGTGGCATCGAGTCGAGCATCGTGGCTGGGATCCCCCGCACCCAGCAGTACTGGCAGAAGATGTAACGCGTGGCCCTGCCCGGCCGGCCCCGGGGAGTTCTCCCCTAAGTGTAGCCAAGCGGGGATGGGGGTGGAGGGTCCTTTAGTTGAGCTCAGGCAGGCCTGGCCTGACCGAGCCTGGGGTCTGCGGTCAGAGCCGCCCTGTGCTGGCGCCGGCAGCGCCGTCTTCCACGGGGGCGAGCCTGCGTCCTGGCTGCCCCCCAGCCGTCACAGCGCAAAGACCACGGGCGCCGCGCGGCCGGCAGGGAGCTCTTCCCCAGAGGCTAGGACGGACGGGGCGCCCGCTGCCCACTCCCGGGCGTCAGCGCCCGTCAGGGCACCTGCAGGGAGGTCTGCGGCTAGGCTCTCTGGGGAATGGCAGTGGCCTTCCTAGCCAGACCTAAATCTCCACCTCGAAGCAAGGAGCTCCCCAGACCGGCTGAGGGGGGGCGGCCCTCGGAAGAAAGCCTCCTTGGCCGGGGCCCCTGTGTCCGCTGGCTCTGCAGGGCCGCAGCCCCTCTCCCGTCTTTCCCGTGGCATGACACTTTTTTAGTAGAAGTCCTCTTTGTAATGCCCCTCGGCCGATCACGTGAACGATGACGTTGGACGCGCTGTGCTGGCTTTGCACACTCGGTGGCGTGGCTTACCACGAACCTGGGTGGGCACGACTGACCCACCGACCCCCGAAACCATGCGCGGCGCAAACAGCTCGCCGATTTTCTCCCTTAAAATGTGCCCCTCTACCTGATCAGTTTAACAAGGAAAGGAATAACTGCCAATAAAAGGTTTCTCCATCACTTTGAAGTCTGTTCTGATGGGATGTGAAAAGAACTCGTCACTGCCTGAAGGCTTGGAGCTGCTGTTATCTGGTGTATTCCCAGGAGCATGCTCTCTCGGATTCCCAGGGGCATCTTCCCACAATTGGGTAGAACTGAGTGGGTACTTAATCGTAACTTCTCACTGCCTCAACCGTGTTTTCAAACCGTGGCTTCTCCCGTCTTAGTTCCCTGCCGTTCTCATTAGCCCTTCTCTGTAAGCCTGTTCCCTGATTGTGCCCCAAGCCTGAACTGTCCCTGCTTATTTTAAAAAGCTAAGGACATGGCTGTGTTCCTCTCTTGCCCCTCACAGGCCAGCAGCCCTAGGAGCACCCTGGCGCAGTGTACCAGTATCTTCTGGGCAGCCAAGATGTCCTACTAGAGGACACGTTTCCCACTCAGATGTCGGTTTGGGGTGGAACCAGCGTGGACACAGCATTTTGAGTTCCCTGTCACTGACTACCACTGCTGGTGTTTCAAGTAGTGAAGTGCACTGGTTCTTAACTGGAGGGACTAGAGGAGACAAAAACAAGCAGCCCTTGCTCCGCTGCCTGTAAGGTCCCCAAACAAGAAGGTCCAGAGTTGGGCTGGTTCTTCCAAAGGCAAGTAGGACTTTTAATGTGACACACACGCTTCTTCAAATAAGCTCTAAAGTCCTGCTGAATATTTTTAGGAGAAATTTGTGAAATCCATCACACTACTTATGGAATGCTTAATGATTAACAAAAGGCTGCAGATTTGCAGGCTTTCTTCTTACAGTTGTCAAGTTAGACTATTCCTCGCCCCAGTGAAGTTCTGAGAGTTCTACCCACACCCGGAAATGAGTTGACTGATCCCAGTTCCGTACAGCCTTCCCCATCTCTGGTGTGGGTTTGCCTAAGTACCAAAATGAGTCGTTCGGCATCTTCCCGCTTGGCTTAAAGCCACCCTGGTGAGAAAAACCTGCCTTGCAATGTTTTAATCGGGATCTTATTAATATTTTAATAAACCTAATTGGTCTCCCAAGGTCTCATCATCCAGATGATTTGAGACTCCTGATGACTGTCCCCAGCAGGAGGACAAAGTGGCGTGACAATGTCACCTTCTTACCCAGGGAGCTCGGTGTATTCTGAGATGCACAAGTCTCCGAGTTTGACCAGATGGGCAGTCGAACTTGGACCATCATCTAACATACTGGAGAGCAGGGGTTCTTACCGGGGCCATGGCAAGATTCCAGGGGGTCCGTGAGCTTGAATTGAAGAAGCCAGCTTACTACCTCTGTTTTCCCTGACCTCAAGCTGAAATCTAGCACTTACTTCTCTCGTGAATGTGGTAGTCATTTCACCCGACTGGCAGAGGGTCCGTGGAACAAAAAGGTTAGGCTCCCCTGTCCAGGAGCTGGTTTGAAACGCAGACTTAGGAGTCTGTACCTGCAATTTTAGACTGGTGGTTTCCTCGTGAAGTCAGCAGGGTTCTCAAACTAGTGTCCCCAGCTGTTTGCAGCTGAAACGTGTTAGAAATGCAAGTTCTCGGGCACCACCCCAGGCTCAATTAGAAACAAGACCCCAGCAGTCTAAGGCCTGAGTCTAACAGTCAAGAACCAAGCCCAAGTGCTGTTTCCAAAACGTCACAATAACCTAGCATGCTCATTTCAAAAGGCAGGCCTCTCCCACTGCCGCAGCCTGGAAAAGGGCTCATCTAACGACGGGAACTGGCTAGATTCAAGCCCTCCAGGGGACGCAGGCAAGCTCTATTTAACGAAATCTCATGCTACAGGACTTGCTACTTGCTCCAGATTCTTACACAAAGGGAGAGGCGCTAGTTAGCTCTCCAGGCGCTGCCCAGCTGGGGAGGTGGAGGTCCGGCTCTTGCTCCCATCTGTTGTGAAACCCTAGATTCAGGCCAGCCAGATACTACTGAGGAAAACCTAACATAATCCAAGTAGCAATCAAACAGACTGTAGGCAGGAGATGCTATTAAAATTAAGTGAATATTTCAGGTAAGTAATCTTTAGCACATGATTTAGTAGAATTACCTGAAATTCAAATGTAACTGGGCATCCTGTATATCTTACCGAGCAACCCTAGCAGGCAGGTACAGAGAAGGAAGGCAATCTTTAAACGGCTTGGGAGAGGGGGACAGGGCTAAGGGCACGAGGCAGTGGGAATGAAAACAGCACGGCTAGAGGGCCCGAAGCGGTCACCTGGTCCCAGCGCGCTCGCGGAAGTGGAGGCAGGACCAGGGCTCTCCCCCAGGTGCTGCCCTAAGTGAACGTCAGCAGCGCTGACCTTGTATTTGAACACATGTCGATAACCCTCCTTGACATTTCAAGGAATTTGAATGCTTAAACTAAACTTTGAAAAAAACCAGCGCCGAGTGGGTGGCTTGCTGCGCTCTGGCCAGTGCCCGTGACCGGCCCAGGCGTGCTCACAAGTTTGCCCAGCACTGACCACTTCCATGGACGCAAACACTGCCCGGTGTCGCCGAGGGCGTCAGTGGCCCCAGGAGATCAGTTTGTGTGTGACCCTGCAAGTCCACCATGGCTTGCTGGAAAAAACTCGAGTTTCATGGTTAAGACACTGTGCACACCCAAGGCCTGCAGCAGCAAAGCAGCATGTGCGATCACACCCGTGACAGACGTGCAGTAACTACACGCTAAAGCACGAAGGACTTCCGAAGGCATTTTCCCGTCCTCAGCTTGCGGGGCCTTTCGAGTTACCCCTGGGGAGCACGCCACAAGCCTCTGCTGGTACCGATTTTGTCCAGGTTCTTGGCTCTGCTGCAGGGATGAATTTCAAGAGCACGCTGGGGGAGTTAGGCCAGGGATTTATTCAGGTAGGGAGGGAAGAGAAATGGGAGAAAGCAACAGAGCAGGGGTCCCAGGTGAGAGGAAGGGCTGGAAAGGGGTGAAGGGAGTGGATTTACAAGCTACAATCCCCATTACAGGTTATAAACCCGCAGGTGTTACTTGCGTGGCCACGTGGCCGGGGACGCACGGCGAGCGCGGTGCGCAGCGGGCAGGGGGCCCAGAGGCGAGGGGCGAGCGCTCGGCCGGCCTGGCTTAAGCCAGTCCTTATTCTGCCCCTCCGCTGATGGCGGGGCAGGGGTTCCAGCTGCTTGCTGTTTGGACTGAGAACCCCACCCACCAGTTCCGGGGCTTCTCCTGGCTTGCAGGAGTCTCTGTTCTGAGTGGCAGACTCCCGGGGGGGTCTCCCAGCAGCCAACCTGGGGGCATCGACGTCCACGTGCACTTCTTAGCAGGTTCCAGATCCGGCTACTGATGCCCTGTCCCGCTCACTGGCTTCAGCTGTGCTGGAGTAAAAGGACGTGGAGGCCTGAACAGGAGAAGAGGGCTCAGTACCTTCTGGCTTTTAAGCCCATCACTTGAAAACATTGTTTTGTTTTATTTTGTTGGGGGGGGGGGCTGGTAAATTTTTAAAATCTGAAGGAAACCTTACAAGTTTAGAATACAACTAAGAGAATTAGCCAGAAGAGAGCATCTGAGGGCAGTTAGGGTCCCGGCCTGAGGCGGCGGCCGGCTGGGGGGGGGGAGGGGGCGCCTCGTGGCCAGCAGGCTTGGGGGGGGCAGCAGGCCGCCACCTTTTCTGTCCTTCAGTCCTTCAGTTCCGTGTTTCTCATGGCCACTGGGACCTTCACGAGAGCCACCTCACAAACGCAGAGCAGTTACCTGTACGAACCTTCAGAAACGGAAGCTCTCGGGGTCACCACCAACGGCCAGCCGTTCTCTCAGAAAGCCAAACTCTTTCAGAAAGAACATGCTACCAGACTTTAACCCCCGCGTTCCCAGGAGACGGTCTGCCTTCTTGAGGAGAAGGAAACACTTCCTCCAGCGAGAGAGCCCGGAGCCGCTCCCTTCAGCCCAGTTAGACGCGAGGCCACAGAGAACGACGGGAGCGGAGGGCAACGCGCGTCACTGTCACTCAGGGAGCTTCAAATTAAGTACGTTTAATGATAACTCGAGCCGGGGTTCACACTAAAGGAGACCACGTCCGCACGCCGCCGTGTGACCTCAGCGGCTGCGGCGCGGCTGAGAGGCAGAGGCCACCAGCGGCCACCACGGCCGCGCCCGGCTGCAGAGGGCGGGTCCCGCCTTCCCGTGTGAGGTCAGCCGCATTTCCGGTCCTGGAGGCCCAGGCGCAGGGGTCCTTTTGGGGTGGGGTGGGGAGGGGAGGCTCCGTGTCCGTGCAGGAAGGCGAGTCCCGCCGCGGGGACCGCCCGTCAGTGCTCCCCCGCCTGCACGTAGTCCTCCGTGACCTGGGAGAGCGTGCTCAGGCACTGCCAGCTCAGGGCGGCCAGCAGCATGACGAACGGCAGGTACAAGGGCGAGTAGTGGCTCCGCGCGACCAGCTGGCAGCTGGGGAGGTTCTGGGTCCTGATGGTGGAGAGGATCTGCCGGGTTTTACCAGAAGACGGGTCTGAGTTGGGGATCCTGTGATAAATCTGTTCAAGAAAGGAAAAAACGATAAGTACTACTTACTGCGTAAGAGACACTTCATCAACGTTCTTCTTGTTTATTAACTTCTTGGAACTTCCCTAAACAGAAAGCATTTATGTGCCCATTTTGCCATTGAGGAAACTGAGGCTCGGAGCGGCTGGAGCTCATCCTGAGCCGCTCTGCGGAGCGCAGGGCCAGCCCCGGTCCATCTAATCACGAAGTCGGCGCAGGCGGGGAGGCAGGGGGAGAGCTGGCAGCGCCCCGGCCGGCGCGGGCGGTGCTGGTGGCAGGGCCGTGGGGGAGGCTGGCCGGGCACCCAGCTTCCCCGACAGCCCCCACACCCTGCGCCGTCCTCAGCACCCACTGGGCGCGGCCCTGCCTCGGCATGCCTGCCATCCCCACGCCGCGCCGAGCTGCCTTCCCTGAACGAGCTGCTCGGGCACTGATGCCCGAAGACCCGCTCCGCAGTCCCTGCGCTGCCGCCAAAGCCCTGCTCGGCATCTCGGGGCTCCCTTCCGGGGCCTGGGCCCAGGGGACCCCCGGCATCGCCGCCTTCGTCCGGGCCCCTTGCGTGGACAGCGAGCGGCCCAGGGTGGCCTCACGCCCAGGGCGCCCCCCTGCGCCTCCGCGCCTCCGCCCGGCCCCCTGCCTGGAACGCCTGCGCGCCTCTCCCCCGGCCCTGCCCGCCCGTCTCAGCGCAGGGCCCGGCCCTCCCGGAGAGGCTGCGCGGGCGCCAGGGCGGGCTCCTTCCTCCCCCGCCGCTCGTGGGGAAGTGACGCGACCGCGGCTGCCAGGCACCATGCCGCCCCGTCCCTGCTCCCGCCGGCATGCGCCTGGCGCTCAGTAGGCCCTCGGCAGATGCCCACCGAGCTGAACCGACGAGCGGTGAAGAGGCTGTGGAGGCGGAAGTGACGACAAGGCAAGGAGGAAGACGACACAACAGCCGTGACCAGCCCCAGCTGTTCGCTGTGCGAGGGGCTCTTCTCCAGGAACATCTTAAATTCTTGTCGCACTGCCCACGCCACCCCCCCAAAAAAACCCAGCTGCCATTTACCTTAACAAGAAAATAAGAGAATACACCCGCAGGAGTATGCCAACGATATGTGCTATTATGCCACAAAGGACAGCTATAAAGAGAAAAACAGATGTGGGATGAAA
Organism: Dasypus novemcinctus; assembly: GCF_030445035.2. Classification (NCBI taxonomy): domain Eukaryota; kingdom Metazoa; phylum Chordata; class Mammalia; order Cingulata; family Dasypodidae; genus Dasypus; species Dasypus novemcinctus. The sequence continues at coordinate 59,184,288 of NC_080697.1, forward strand.
GTACAATTTCTTCTTTAATTTCTTTAAAAAAATAAGTAAAAAGTAAAAACTCCTTCATACTACTTTCCCTGAGCCACAGGCTGGAGTGGTTCTTTTGAACTCTCGCTATGCTCATATAACCTACACACACATCTGTACCAATATGTAAAATGTTACATATACATAACACGTATAATTACAATGTATAAATGTGTGGATCTATATATTATGTATAAAAATATACATAATAAACTCTTATTTTGAAAATACATTATAACTATATTCTGTAATTTTTCCAATTTCTTACGGACATTTCCTAAAGTCAGAACCTACAAAATGGCCCTGTTAAAACATAAGCTGCATAGTGTGAATGTGCTATAATTTAATAAATTGCCTATCGGTGAGGACTGAAGACAAAAACAAACAAGTATCCTTGAGCGTTTCAGGGCTACGCCTGTGGGATAAGCCCTGGCTCTGCTGGATCAGAAGGGACAGGCACATCCTGGGGCGGGAAAGCACCGATCAGAGCCGCGGACGAGACGCAGCCTGGAGCCTAGAGAGCATCAGTGTTAGAGAGGACTCCAGAAACGTTCCCAGGGCCATCCGGACTCCACGATTAGGGGATGGTAATGCCAGTAAGGAAAAAAAAGGAGGGGAGTGGGGGTGGGATACAGAAATAGTTTTGTTTTGTCTTGATTCGGCTGAGGGGTGGGTCGGGAACTTGTCCAGGCGGACGTCTGGAGGGCTCCAGAGACACCGGCTGGAAGCTGAGGCCCAGCTGGGCGGGGCAGCGGCACCAGGAGTGACCGAGCACAGGGGCAGGGAGGCCGCGGACACGCGGGTGGCACCCAGGGCGGGGGAAGGCCACGGAGGGGCGAGGCCACGGACACGCGGGGCAGCACCCAGGGAGCACCCGTGTGACGAGAAGAAATGAAAACCAAGAGGGAACTCTAGGAAAACACCAGCACTTAGGGGCAGAGGAAGAAAAGGAGCCCGACTGGCGAGGGAGCAAAAGGTGAGGGGCCCCCGGGGAGAAGAGGACACAGAAGTCCCGAGAGAAGACAGCTCCAAGGAGAGGAGGCGGCACAGGGTCGGAGGACGCGGCGGAGCCAAGGATGGAAAGACGAGTTACTACTCAAATTAAAAGACGGGTTATTACTCAAATGAGGAGGCCATCGAATCAATTCAGTAAGAAAAGTTCTCACGGCAGGGCTAAGAACCACCAGAATGAAGCGGGCTGTGGGAAGAATAAACCACAGTGCGTGGACACGTCCACTCTCCTGGACAAGCGACGAGCGGGGAGAAGGGCTAAAGCTGAGGAGCCGCGCGCAGAGGCAGACGACCCACGGAAGGGACGGGGCTTGGTGACGAGAGGAGGGCAGGGCGAGGCGTCGGCGCTCAGGGAGACGGGCAGGAGGGCGCAGGTGCAGGGTGGGCGCACGGGCGAGGCGAGCGCTCAGGGCAGACCCTCTGCCCCTCACACGGCGGAAAGGAAAGTCCTCCGGGAGTGAGGACGACGCTGACCGAGCAACACTCAGGCGTCATGCGCGCGGGCATCGCTGGGGACGCGACAGGCTCGAGGGGGCCGAGGGTGGTGCCCAGCAGGCCCAGGCGATGCGGACGCTGGCGCCCAAGGGCCACCCCTGAGCCGCAAGGACAGGCGGGCCTGGAAGAGCACGGTGACGGCGGAATTAACCGCAGCGGGCACCGAAAACAGGACGTTTCCGGGCCGTGAGAAAGATGGCCCTCGCCGAGGAATCCAGGCTGGCAGCGCGGAGAGGAACAGCTTCCAGCTGGCCTGAGCATTTATTTGCGCCTGACTCGGCGGCTGACCACTGGCGCCAGGCCGGGTTGCCCCAGGGAGCAGGGCCCTCGGCAGCGCCACGGCCCTCTAGCCGCAGAGCCGCAGAGCGCGACGTCATCCCAAAGCCCCCCGGCGCGTGGCTGCCTCAACCCGCACGCCCAGAGGCTTGGCGGAGCAACCGCATCTGTGTCTTCCCACAAGAGAAGAACCAGCCAGGAAGTGGAGGCCACGGAGGAGGGGCACCGGCCTGCACGGCCCAAGGCTGCGGACGACTCCCTGGTTAAGACACGAAGAGGCTCTCCAGAGCTCTCCGTCACCCACCTGGAGTGGTAACGTTTCCTCCAAAGGAAGTGGACTTCGGTAAGAGTAAATCGGTATATGGGAATCTCATGTTTTTTAACTAACATTTTGTGTGATCTATTTATCTTTTTAAAAAAAAGAAAACTAAAAAAAGAATAAAAAAGAAAAAGAGTAAATCAGAGGACCTAAACCAAAGGTTGGCAAACTTTTCCTAAAGGGCCAGAAAATACTTTGTTTTGTGGGTCCCCCTCTACTGTGGTACTCAGCTCGGCCACTGCAGTGCCACAGAAGTCACGCCCGATGCACAAATGGGCGGGGCTTCCAATAAAACTTTATTTATAGAAACAGCCAGCTTGGCGGCCATAGTTTGCTGACCCCTGCCCTAACTCAGCCAGTGAAAGAAACTAGGATTTAATTTCACTAATCAAGTAACCACCCAATAAAATCAAAATTTTAGTATAGTAATGGAACTGCCCACAGTCTAAAATGGTTTTGTGAAATTACTCATCAAAACAGAACTGCGGAACCCAAAGGTCTTTCTCTCGTCTCTATAGAATGGAGACACAGAGCTTGGCGTGCACGACTCGGATGAGAGGTGGTGGCAGCACAGGCTCCGGGGGCACCCGAGGGGCGCCTCTGACCTCGGCCAGCCCCGGGCTGCGGCCGCACGCGTCCTTGACGCCAGCAGCGCCGCCTCTCGGGCGGCTTTGCCAGGCCCGGCTCAGCGCAGGTGCTGGCTCCACCGCAGCCCAGTCCCAAGAGTCCAGCTGGGAGCGCTTTTCTGGCCAATGGCAGAATTTGTTTATCTAGTCACTACAAAAATGTTAGGACATTTCAAAAAGAACTGGTCTTCTCTTAGACCCTCTCCAGGTGCCTCTGGTAGAAACGCTGTTGTCTGAGACTCGTCAAATGCAAGGGAGGGAAGGGACTACAGAGCAAATATGCGACATGCAGGAGAAGTCGGGGGAAGCAACGGTTTCTGCTCTGTGCAGCTCTGGTGAGAGGAAAGCACTGAACGCACGACGAGGGCCTGGGGTACATGGAGAACATGGACGGTGGTTCTCGCCGGGTAGAGGGCGCAGGTGAGAGGACGAGGCGGGGAGCGGATAGAGCCCGGCCGCTGGGCACCTGCTCCCCTCGGACCTCCCAGAGCAAAAGCGGGGCGGGAGGGGGGTCTTCCCCGCTTCCTCCCTCTCCTGGCCTTTGTCTTCCACATCGAGAACCCCAAAAGACCGCAGGGGCACCCTCCACCCCAGATGCTCTGCTCGTAGCAATCCCCACCTCCCCCCGCCCAAGCAATGACAAGACATTTGCCAAATGTCCCCAAGAGGGGACAAAATCACCTGTTTGACAACAAATGCTCCAAGGCCTGGAAATTAGAGTCCTAGCCTCTAAGGAAAAGTTCTTTTGAACCTGGTCACATGCTCTACCCTCCAAAACGGAGATCTGCCCCTCGGGCATGATTGTTTTCAGGATGCTTGTGACATCTGCAGAGAGATTTGGAAAACTAGAAACAATTGCAGCCTGATGGTTTTCCTTTGCTGAGGCCTGTGGCATAAGGCAAAGCCCTGCACTGGTGCCAGGAAGGTGACTGTGGCCCTAGAGCCACTCACAGCCGTGGCAGCAGACATTCCTCACCCACACAGCTAGGAGCCTGCTTGGCCTCCAACGTTACCTTCTGGCTCAAAAAAAATACGATTCTATTCATCAGCACTTCTCGCGTCCTTGCTTTGCCTACCGCCTCTCATCAAGATGCTGCGCAGCCTGAACCATCGGTGCTTGTGCAGCTATTCTGCTGCTGGTAAAGCAGGCCAGCTCCTGCCTCTTTATGCCGTGCTGAAGTGTTAGAATCCGCTAACGTCCACACAAGGATGTTGCAATAGTGACGTTACTTAAACCCTGTGAAAGCAGGGAGTTCTACAAAAGCCTACCTCCTCCATGTACTGGTATATCATCGCTTTGACAGCTGGCATGTTGGTGGCGTCCATCATCAGCGTCACTGCTTGTCCCTTCCGAATCTTCACCACCCCTTTGAACACCTGTTGGTTATTATAACAGGCAGCCAAGGTCGCGATGGCCATTACCTGAGGACAACAAGGAGAGAGAGAGAAAAGCCAAAATTCACTTCATTTCATGAAAACAAAAGGAAGACATTGAGCTGCAAGCAATCATGATGAAATGGTAAGAAAATCTCCTACAGAATGAGAAGTTGCCAATTACATCTCAGCTAGTCAAGCAAAAAATAACCATGAAGGAAGTATCACTATGTCAAGACTTTTCTCTTCTCCACTCCTCCCTTTCTCAGTAAGCAGAATCAGGTGGTCTTTCCAATCTTAAATGATTCTGCAGTTTGAACACTGAAGTTTCATTTTATTGGGGGAAAAACAAGCAAATCCAGCATTTTCCCTGTTGGAGCGGGGAGTTCTTGGATTCGAGGATCACCGGAAGTCTAAGGCAGGCACCCAGATTTCAGTTCCAACCACCACTCACTGGGTCATTAGGACAAGACCAGGCCAAGCCTCCAAGCCAGGTGAGGCCTAGGCTTTTCGCCAGCTGTGGGCTAAAGACTGAAATGGCCGGGAAGAGCAGTTAGAGGCGGGCACGCTCCGGGACCCAGGGCCTGGGCACAGGACCAGGTTTTCTGGCCCTGCCTTCAGGAGGCGGGCAACTGGGTGCCTGAGGAAGACTTTTCAATAACCTCTGGGTCCACCCAGGGCTCCCCGTACACCAAGGCCGAAGCCCTAGACCCAAGTGTGAGGACGAGGCTCTAACTAGCTTAGAACTGAATGGAGGGGGGGTGGGGAGCACGTCGCCAGGGCTGGAAAGCAGCCGGCTTGGTCTTGCAGCTGAGCTGAGGACGGTGGCTGGGGGGCCAAGGGCAGGTTTGTGGAATGCTGCGGCCGCTCAAGAGAAGAACTGGAGCCATCTCCTTAGGGACTCGCGTCCCTGAATTCGGCAGGTAAAGGAGTGAAGGCGCGGCGCCCTCCTGCCCGCGAGCACGCCCGCCCCGCACCTGTGGGATGGCACAGAAGTTGAACACGCTCTGGTTCCTCAGCCTGGAGAGGTAGGTGATGACGTCGGGGATGTGGCGCAGCGCGTTGGTGATGAGCTCGTTCAGGCACTGCACGGCCACGTCCACGTGCTCGGGCTTGGCCAGGTCCGACAGCTTCTTGACGTACCTGCTCCAGACCTGGAGAGACACCGCGGAGGAGGCACGGGTCGGCTCGCAGGCAGGGAGGGCTCCGAGAGAAGGCCGGCCCGCCGCGGCCGTTCCTGGCGCTGACCATCGCTCAGCCCGGCCTGAGCTCTAGGCAACGGCGACCCGTGATCCCCAGGGGGTCCATCACAGCCCAGCGATAAGGGGGGCGCCTGGAAACCGCGGAGGCCCTCAGGGAGCATACTGCGGGGCCCCCCGAGTAACACCCTCGTGACCTCGGGCCCCAGGGCCCCTGCAGTTCAGGAGGCACTGGTCCACCCAACAAGTACCCAGCTATCTACAAAACCAGCTGCAGAAGCAGGGCAGGCTACACATTAACCACTCAACACGGCCAGGCCTCAAATCATTAATGATTAACGCAACACTCCCAGTTCTGATGAGAACGCTGAACCGGCAGATCAGGGGAAAGGGGTTTTTTTTTTTTTTTAAGGATTTATTTATTTTTATTATTTCTGCTCTCTGTGTCGATTTGCTGTTGTTCTTGTGTCTCCTTAGGCAGCTCCAGGAACTGATCCTGGGACCTTCTGGAGGGGGAGAGAGGTGACTGCTCTCTTGCGCCACCTCAGCTCCCTGTTCTGCTGTGTCTCTCATTGTCTCTCCTGTGTCTCTCGTTGCGTCAGCTCTCCACGCCGGCTGGCACTCCTGCGCGGGGCCGCCTTCCCGCGTGGGCCCGCTCGCCCTCACCAGGGGCCCTGGGCATGGACCCTGGACCTCCTGTGTGGCAGGCGGGAGCCCCATTGTTGAGCCACAGCCGCTTCCCAGGAAGTGGGGGCTTTCCTGTAGGAACATCACCTTGCTGGAGCTTAAAAACGTGAAAAGTAAGCAACGTCCTCAACTCCAAAAAGGGGATGTTTGCTGATCTTTAATTATTTAGACGTTTTTCTGAAGCCAATGAATAATTTGCTCTCATTCTTGGGTAATTCTTAAGCTTCCTAATTGTTAATGAACCTCTACACATGCCTGATCCAGCTTCAATCATTATTGCTACATGGGCAATCCTGTTCCATCTATACCCCCCAAACTTGGATTAAAGGAAATTCTTGATTTCATCATTTTATCCATAAATACTTCTTTATGAACTTCTAATGATAAGGAATCTTTCATTTAGACATAAAAATTACACCTAGAAATTAACAGGACATTTTTTTCCTTGTCAGATTTGGGGATCAGGGTCATGGTAAGCTCCTAAAAAAATGTGAGAAGCCTAAATCTTTTTCCTGTTCTTCTGGAAGAAAAACTTGTAAATTCCTATAAGAGTTTTTGTATTAATGGAATTACTTTTTTTCTCTGAATTTTCAATATAATTCACTGATAAAGCCATCTGGTGCTGGAGTTTGTTTTGTGAGAAGATTTTTTTTGGTAACATACATACAACACAAAATTTCCCATTATCACTCTTTTCAAGTACACAAATAAAATTTAATTACATTCATAATATCACCATTGAACCTATCCATTATAAAAATTTTCCATCACCCCCAACAGAAACTCAGTGCCAATTAGGCATTAACTCCCCACTCCCCACCCCTGCCCTGGTAACCTGTAATTAAATTGCTGACTCTATGAATTTGCATGTTCTAATTATTTCATGTAAGTGTCATCATACAATATTCTTCTTTTTATGCCTGGCTTATTTCACTCACCATGGTGTCTTCCACGTTGCACATGTATCAAAACTTCTTCACTTTTTATGTGTATGTCGCCTTTTGTTTATCCATTCACCCGTTGGTAAGACACTTGGGTTGCTTCCACCTTTTGGCAATTTTGAATAATGCCGCCATGAGCACTGATGTGCAAATACCTGTTTGGGTCCCTACTTTCAACTCTTTGGGGTATATGCCTATAAGTGGGGTTGCGGGGTCAAACAACTGCCAATGTCCTCCCCAGCAACTGCATCCTTTTACATTCCCGCCGGCAATGGGTGAAGGCTCCTTTTTATCGACATCCTCTCCCATACTTGGAATTTTCTGCTTTTCCCATAATAGCCATTCTAGTGGGTATGAAATGGTATCCCATTGTGGTTTTGATTTGTATTTCCCTAGTGGCTAATGACGCTAAGCAACTTTTCAAGTTCTTACTGGCCATTTTTATATCTATTTTAGAGCAACATCTATTCAAATACTTTGCCCTTTTTTAAAATTCAGTTATCTTTCTGTTGTTGAGTTGTAGCAGTTCTTGATATATTCTGGATATTAAACCCTTATGAGATATACAGTTTCCAAATATTTTCTCCCATTCTATAGGTTGTCTTTTTATTTTCTTGATAATGTCCTTTGATGTACAAAAGTTTTAAGTTTGGATGAAGATCCAATTCATCTGTTTTTTGTTTCTCATACTTTTGGTGTAAAGTCTAAGAATCCATTGCCTAATGCAGAGTCCTAAAGATGTCACCCATGTTTTCTTCTAAGAGTTTTATAGTTTTAGTTCTTAAATTTAGGTCTTTAATACATTCTGAGATAATTTTTGTACATGGTACAAAGAGGGGTCTACCTTCATACTTTTGCATGTGAATATCCAGTTTTCCCAGGACCATTTGTTCAAGAGACTATTCTGTCTCCATTAAGTGGACTTGGTACTCTTGTCAAAAATCAATTGGTCATAGATGTGAAGGTTTACTTCTGAGCAGTTTGATTCCACTGGTTATATGACTGTCCTTGCGCCAGTACCACAGTTTTGATTACTGTAGCTTTGTGGTTTTAAAATAGGGAGGTGAAGGTCCTCTAAATTTGTTCTTTTTCTCTGTTGTTTTTCTTTTCAGGACCCCTTTACCCTTCCATAAGAATTCAGTGACTGGCTTTTCCATTTCTCCAAAGAAGGCTACTGGAATTTTGATTGGGGTGACACTGAATCTGTAAATCACTTTGGGTAGAATTGACATCTTAACAATATTTAGTCTTTCAGCCCATAAAGAAAAACTAAATGTCCTTCCATCTATTTAGGTCTTATTTAATTTCTTTCAGCAATGTTTTGTAGTTTTCAGTGTATAAGTCCTACAGATCTCTGGTTACATCCTTTAGCTGACCAAAAAGGGGAATTTATTTCCAGATATTTAATTCTTTTAATTGCTATTGTAAATGGAATTGTGTTCTTGATTTCCTTTTCAGATTGTTCATCACTAGTGTATAGAAATACCACTGATTTTGCAATGATTTTTTAATAAAAATTCTAGTAGTGTTTAAATTGTCCCACTGTCTCAATATTTTTTGCTGCTTGGTTTGTTCAATTCTGGATCTAAACAAGATCACAGCTGATATGATTTAGGTTGCTTTTAATTTACAGGTTTCCCCCCCCTCTTTTTCTGACCATTTATTTGTTGAAGAAAAAAGGTATTCTTTCCTAACAAATCTCCTATATTCTAGATTTTGCTGATTGCTTCGCTCATTTCTCCCCTTTTGTCCTGTAAAGTGAGAGTTACAACCAGAAGCCTGCTCTTATTCAGGTTTAATTTTCTTTCTGGTAAGAATACTGCTTAGGGGATGCTGCATACTCTTCCTGAACTTTGCCTCCTTTGAAAAATCATGGACCAGAAAGATTTCCTCCTGCTACAGACTCACTCTTCCGTTATTATCGAGTTGTGCTGCCCAATACAGCAGCCACTAGCAACATATGGCCACTTAAATTTAAAGTCAAATAATATGAAAAGTTCAGTTCCTCGGCTGCACTGGTCACATTTCAAGAGTTCACATGTACCTACGGCTACCATACTGGACAGCACACTGGAACCTTCATAACTGCAGAAAGTTCTATCGTACAGCATAGTGCAGTTGGCTTTCTGAGATTCCCCTGCCTCACCTTTACCTGGGCCTTCTTCTCCCTTCACGTGGGTCTTCCCTCTGCTACTCAGTTTGCATTCTGCTCCTCAGCGGGGGCCGCTCCTGGCAGAGGACCCAGGTGGCTCCTCCGAGGGCTCACAGGCAGTTCCGCTCCAGCCCCTGCAGCACCCCCTGGACTCACCAGTGGAGCAGGAAGGCCTCCCCCGAGCTCACCTGCAACTCACTTCCCAGTGCACACCCGCCGGCTGCCCTGGGGCTCCCCTGCCCCCATGTGCGGCCTGCCAGGGCAGGACAGCCCCCTCTGCTCCTCCTGCAGTCGAGAACAGCAGGTTTTGTTCTCGGTGCTGGTGTTTTGTCCCTGGGATGTGGGGGGATGTCACATGAGTTTCTGTCCATGAGCTTGTTTTGGTTGTCTCTTGGTCTCCTTTTTCCATCTCTTTTCATGTGAGAATTTGGGGAAATCCACAAGCTAGGTTGCTGCCACCACTACCAGCTTAATTCCAGCCAACAGGTGCAGAAAGAATGCCAGCCTAGGACCACTCTGTAACCTCTGATGGTAACGGATCTGGACAGTGATCAGCAAGGGAAAATAATCCTTTCGGCACCAAGGCAAAAAGAGCCCATGACTTTTAAATAAAATAAAATTAGCTTATCACTAGATTTTCAGCAGCCATTCTTCATGAAAAGAAAAAGGAGTAATACATATAAAATACTCAAAAATGTGAGCTACAGATTTTACATCCAGAAAAACTGACCTTCGAATACAAAGGACACAGGCAAACTATTAAAAATACGTGAGAACTTAGGGACTTGGTTCTCATGAGTCTTTCCTATCTCCCAGAGCACAGACTTGAGACAAAATGACTGGAGAGAACTCAACATAAAAACAGTGGTGCGCCTACAACGGCCTCCATGGTAACTAAGAGTTACCATGGCGAGGTCTGAGCAGCTGATCGCTGTTTGAGCTGGCAATTTAGACATAAAAACAACCGTAAAAAAATTGAGGATGAGGCAAGCAAAGGCAAAAACATACCCAGGTTGTTTCCAGGAACCCCAAGTGGAAATGGGAGGGTGGGCATTGCTACTCGGAGACTCCGGAGGTCACAAGGGAAGAGCCACAAGGGACCAGCGGGTACTGCAGTTCCCTCAGCCCGGTGACCCGAGGGCAGAGCTAGCGATGTCATGTGGAGAGACAGACCACGCTGCGACCCTACAGTCCCTAGGGGGAATTATCCATAAGCACAGGCGAACAACGACTGTTCAAAAGCAACGAGCCGCCCTGGCGCCCAGACTGTGGTCTTGAAATACCATTTCCCATTCAAAGAAATCTCATCTCTAGCAAAAAAGTGTACCAATTGAGTTTAGAACGTCTTACCATAACAAACGGCAAGGAAGCCGCTAGAGACTCCAGGGTCCGTCAAGGGGCTCAGAGGCCAACTTGAAGAACCTCTCCTGACCGAAAAGGCGACAATTTGAGCTTCAATAATAAGAACTCTAATGAATAAACCCCATCAAATATGTTTTAATCCAGGAGTTTATAATGATAATAAAAAGTACCTAATTGGTCACTTTCTGAAGATGAGAGAGAAACAATTCATCTTAAAAGCTGGAAAAATAAAAGGAAAGACTCAAACAGTTATACTGCCTTCCCTGGGGAAATGTACCACTCAGGAGTCCAATATATGAGGAGGAACATCTTATAAAATTAGTCCAGGTATTAAATGAAAACAAAATTACAGAATTAAAATATCATTTTATGGCATAAAGTTGAACTCCAGAAATAAATTTTCACAATTAGAGTTAACTAATTTTCAACAAGGATATCAAGACAATTCAGTGGGGGGAAGAATAGTTTTTTCAACATATGGTGCTGGGACAACTGGAAATACCATGCAAAAATATGAAGTTGGACCTCTACCTCAGAATATATTCCTACCTTGTCATATACAAAATCAACTCAAAATGGATCAAAGACATAGACGTAAGAGCTAAAATTACAAAACTATTAGAAGAAAATAGGCATGAATCTTTGTGACCTTAGCAATGAGTCAAAAGCAGGAGCAACAAAAGAAAAAATAGATAATTTGGACTTCATCAAAATTTTAAACTTTTGTGCTTCACAGGACCATCAATTAAATGAAAAGACAACCAAAAGGAGGCGGAGAAATATTTGCCAATCATGTATCTGATAAAGGACTTTTATATAAGGCATGCAAAGATTCTTCAACTCCATAATAAAATGACGAATAACCTTATTTTAAAAATGGGCAAGGGATATGACTAGACATTTCTCCAAAGAAGGCAGACAAATGACCAACGAGCACATGAAACGAATTTCCACATCGTTAGCCATCAGGGAACAGCAAAGCAAAGCCACAATGAGATACCATTTCACACTCGCTAGGATGGCTATCATCAAAAAAGAAAGATACGTGTTGGCGAGGACGTGGGGAACCTGGACCCTCACGGGCTGCTGGGAGGAAGGAAAATGGCCCGGCCACTCTGGAAAGAGCCCGACAGCTCCTTCGGCAGGTAAGCATCGAGTGACCCCGTGACTAGCAGTTCCACTTCCAGGTGTCTGTGCTCAAGAGAAATGAAAACACACGTCCTCACAGAGACCTGTACCCCGGCGTTCACAGCAGCGTTATTCACAGCAGCCAGAAAGCAGAAACAAACCAAATGCCTGTCAACTGAGGGACGGATAAATAAAATCCACACAACAGGTTACTATTCAGCAATGAAAAAGAAAAGAAGTGCTGATACACACACACCGCGGGTGAACCTTGTGAACACTGTGCTAAGCGGAGGAAGCAGTCACAAAATCCCACCAACTGTATGCGGCCATTTATCTGAAATGTCCAGGGCGGGCAGCAGAAGAGGAAAGGGGGAGCATCTGCTACTGGGGAAGGAGATGGTCGGGGGGTGGTGACAGCGTTCCAAATTGACCGTGGTAATTAAAGGTTGTACAACTCAGTGAACATACTGAAAACCGCTGAACTGAACGGTATGTGAATTACATCTCAATAAAGATATGAGAAAAAATATTACCATTCTGCAACTCCAAAAAGTGAATGGAACTAGGCAGCAGTGACTGCTAACATTAAAAATAAGCAGAATAAGGCAGTATGAACCTCTTAATAAAAGAACACACCACTGCCTCTTTCATCAAGAGGTACATAATTTTTTTTTTAGGAGGTACCAGGGACTGAACCCAGGACCTCATAAATGGGAAGCAGACGCTCAATCCTCGAGCTGCATCCACTCCCCAGTGGGAGCTGAGGTTGGTTGTTTTTCGTTTCTTTTTGGGAAGTACCAGGGACTGAACCAGGACCTCACACATGGGAAGCAGGTGCTCCACCACCGAGCTGCACCCACTCCCATCCTTCTTCATTTGGATTTAAGCATATCTGGCGTGTTTAATCCACTGCAGTCTTTATTCTCTTTAGTGCTGACACTGTTCCATTTGTGGCCAGTAAAAGCCTTTCCAACTGGCCCCTGTACTTTTTGGCACGGCCTCAGTAGTCTAACTTTCTGGTATGAAAATATGTTCAAAGCTCATCTTGCATATTTCCTGCCTCTGCCATCCCTCTAAAAAAGGTGTTTCCTGTTATATGTGGTATTACAAGACCATAATCTGGACACTAGAGGTACTGGGTTGGTCATTATTTCTACACCTTTTCAATAGACAGAGCTGGGAAATCAGTTTGTGTGTGTGTGTTTTAAGAGGAACTACATCATGAGTTCACACTGATATTTCCAATTTGGTTTAGGATTACAGGGGTCTTAATTGTTGTATATTTGTATATCTTCTTTTACATCTATTATTTTGTCCCTAATGATAAGAACACAATTATTTATTTGCTTAAACCCACAAAGTTCATATAATAGCTTCAGCATATCAATACCAGTACTGTTATCCACAATGATTCCTCCCAATAGAAAAGTAGTATCCTGGGAGCCAGTGTGGCCTGGCAGCTGAGCACCGGCCTCCCACACAAGAGGTTCCAGGTTCAATCCCCAGTACCTAAAAAAAAAAAGCAGTGTGCTGCACAGTAAGTGTAGCTCAGTGGCTAAGCGCCTGCTTCTCATGTATGGAGTCCTGGGTTCAAGGCCCGGTACTTCCTTAAAAAAAAAATAGTAGTATACTATACACACTGCCCTGCACCCTTGCTTTCTTCACATAATACAACCTGGAGATCATTCCGTAGTACTATAGAGGTTCTTTTGTGACGACGTAGTATTCAGCTGTGTGACTAAATCACAGTTCACTCCATCAATCCTTTATGGGGGGCATTTGTCTCTAAATTTTAGGTATTCACAGAGCTCCTGCTCACAGACCACACCTGGCTGAAACACTTACCTGTGGGGCAGCCTAATACCAGGCAGACGCCCTGGCCCGGGAGCCAGGCAGCCTCGGCTCCGCTCCCAGGACCGCCACCACTCCCTGGGTCCTCAGCCAGCCCCGTCCTGCCTCTGAACCCCGGGGCCACCGCAGGGGCGGGAGACAGCTGTGTCTCACCCACACTCACATCAGGGCCACCTGGGGGCTTGAAAACTACGCCGCCGGAGCCCAGGGCGGGCTTGCGCGCCTCCCCGAGAGGACCCCCTCACCTGCCCGCCTGCTGCTCCCGCCCCCGGTGCGCCTGCCGAGCTTGCTCGCTGCCCGCCCACCGTGTCTGCTCTGCTCGTCACGTCCACGCGCCTTGACGAGGCTCCGGCAACCGAACCTGCACGTGTGTGCACAGACTTAAAAACACCCACAGAAGGCGTCGCACGGCGCGCTCTGGCTGACGGGAATGCAATAATGTTTCATCTTTATTTTTTTTATTTAAATTGTCTAAATGTCTACAATGCACATGTAGTGCTTCTATAATAATAAGGTATTATTTAAATAAAACACTAGCGTGCCTGAAGCAAATAAAGCTTGGCCTGACCTCTTTTATCGCCTAAGGCTTGCAACCAAAGGGGCTTCATGCTTTGTTTTCAGGAAGCGCCTAACCTTCGATTTCCCCCCAAGCCCGTGACTCTGTTACCTCTTGGGGCCAAAACTCTCTTCCTTCTTGCTGGTCTTCCAGGTAGTCGCGGATGATGTTCGTCTTCTGCAGAAACAGGCCCATGGAGTTGGCGAGCTCCGCGTCCTCGCCGACCACGCTGTCCTCCAGCTCCGAGGCCGAGAAGAGGCGCGAGAGGCCGATGCCCACCAGCCCCGCGACGTAGTGGCAGTACTGCAAAAGCCAGGGTAAAGCGCTGTAACAGCGAGGACTTCACGAGAACGGAAATGCTAGACGCCAGAGCTACAAAACGGGTTCCAAACAGAACGGACGCAACCTCGTTTTTATTTTTTTTTTTAAATACACATAATGTACACGTATATGTACAGATTTTAAAACATCCACAGAAGGTTTAATGCGGTGCTCTCTGGCTGATGGGAATGTAATGTTTTACTTTTACATTTTTTACTTAAATTTTCTAAATTTCTACAATGCACATGTAGTGCTTCTATAATGATAAAGAATTATTTAAATAAAACACTAGTACGGTACACTTTGTGATACCCAAAATTGGAAGTGGGGAGCAATGAGGAAAGAAGGAATATTCTGATTAATAGTAACTTAAGCAACCTAGGTATAGTTTACTCTTTCTTTGACCCATTAGAAGACTTGCTTTCAAGATCGTGGGGAGTGGGGTAGCTCAGTGGTTGAGCACCTGCTTCCCATGTACAAGGTCCCAGGTTCAATCCCTGGTACCTCCTGAAAAAAAAAAAAAGCTCGTGTGGTGCCTCCAAATCATTATTATGTAGAAAAACCAAGCATCACTGTTGCCACCACTGTGTTCTTGGTACTGACTTCGGTGTCCTGCACATTCAGTTCTCACAGGCACCCCGGGAGCCAGGTCTTCTTATCACCCCCGTTTGCAGGTGAGGGCGCTCCGCACGAAGGGCCCCTTAGCTTGCCCAGGCCACTCGTCGGGAAGCCCAGGCGGGCGCCGGCCCCGCGGCCGGCTCTGGGGCCCGGGCTTCAGCCACGGCACCAGAGCTCCCTCTCAGAGTTTGCCAAAGCTATTACTCTCCCCTGAAGATAATGCAGTTATAAAATTAAAGCTGTAACTATAAAGCAAATGCCCGCTGGACAGCTTAGGAAGTGAAGAGCAGTGGGAGAAGGTACGGCCTGGGGCAAACATCAGGAAGGGCAAGACCGAGGCACAGAAAGACCGGAGTCACCAGCCAGCCAGCTCTGAGCGGAGCTCACACAAGGCCGGGGCTAAGAGGGAGGCAAACGAGACGGTAAGAGAAAGCACGAGAACTGTGTTCCAGGTCAGGAAGAGTCTGGAAAGAGTAAAGACGCACCGCAATGAGGTGCAGAGAGATTACGTGTGCACAGCAACAAGACATCTAAAAAGAATTACTAGAAATTGAAAAACATTAGTACACCCACAGCACAGTGCACGAGGAAGTATATTTTATACCAACAAAGGTCAGTTCTTTGGATAGAAGTACAACTAGAATGAAGACCTATAAATTTCATCGCCCTTCAAAACTTCAGGGAAAATAATTATTCAAAGTACTCTATTTTATCTATCCGAACTTCTATTCAACAACCTACACTTACGTTTCCTGAATAGATCTGCACAGCAGAAAAGCCATTGAGACAACCAGCTGTGGTTCTTTTAACGTAAACGTCTGTCTGGGCGGCATAAACTGCATCCCAGAGAGGTTGCCATCACGTTTTGAAGCTTGAGAGACGGACAAACCGAGCCTCGGTCCTGGGTGACTCAGCGTCTCTTTTGAGACGTTAACCTAAACGCTGTTTCAGATCAAAGCAGGTCAACCAGTCAGCAGTTTGAAACTTCTCTGCTTCCACAGGGATGATGGCTAAGTATCACCAATGCCATTCCTAGCGAAAACGGGCACGACTCTAAAGTGCATTTTCATGTGTCATTTGTCCCCACAGCCAGTTCTGTTACTTTCTCTAGTGAGACTTTTCCCCGCCTCGGCACCTGCACAGCTGCTGCTCAGGAGGGAACTCCGGCAAGGGAAAGCCACGGCGCTTCGGCCTCACGTCTGCCCTCGTCGCTTTCCAGCACAGCTGCCCGTTTCCCGAGGAGACACACCTCACCCGCCTCTGCCGACCACAGCCCACCCCCACACAGGCTTCTCCAGAATCACCCACAAAATTGGGGGACAGGGGAGAAGCTTGGAACGACCTCGTGTTGTCACTGCTGCAGGGAGACGATGGGCAAGGAAGAAGTGAGGCGGGGGAGCGCTCGTTCCTCGGCACAGCACGCCTGGGGTCTACCTCGGGTTTCCACGACCCGCCCTTACGTGCTTCTAAGGAACAGACCGACAGTGCAAAGGACGCCTGCTTCTCAGAAGCCAGCGGGGCCAGGCCGGCCCTGGCTCAGATACCCGGGGACGGGGTCACCAGCATACTTGGTAATGGAAAAGAAGAAAATTACAAAAGACATTTTAAAATTTGCAAACTACTGATATTATATAAAATAATTTGACCATAGCAAGTCAGAATCGATTTTATAAGCTTTATGTTTTACCTCTGAGACCAATTATACCTATTTTGGACTAATAGTAAGTTCTCCAGGGCACGCACAATTTCACTGATGGATTTATAAGCTTTGAGCCCATACAATGACACCCGCACCTACACAAAGGAGCTGGAAGACCAGAACACCCAGAACGGGCGGCACGCGCGCCTCACGGCGGGTTCCCACGAGCGCTGCCAGCTCGTCTCGGGAGCCGCCAGCCCTGCCGGCACTGACCTTGTCCCACTCCTGCTCGGACGTCACGTGCTTATCTAAGTACTCAGCCATCCCAAATCCCATTTTCCGGCAAATGTCCACGATCACTGTTTGGTATTTCTCAGCCAGGTTTCTAAACTCGAGGGAGATCTGAAATGGAGACCAAAGGAAACAGAAAAGATGAAGCATGCATCTGTACTCTAAAAACAACATGGTTCCTAAAATCACAAAGCAAAGCAATGGGATTAATTATGGCTCCCAAATGATTCATATATAAGCCTGGCATCGGGTTATGCTAGTTTCCTACGTATTTGAATAATAAGATCAATTTTATAAATATAGAAATAGAAATGCTAAATGCTGGAAAGAAGATACTGAGCCTCATTATACACTCATATTTCCAATATAAAGTAAATGGGATGCTTCAACATAAACCGGGCAAAGAGTAAGAATTTTAGAAAGGAAAGTGACTCAATTCAAATAAACCTCATGACAGCAAGCAATCACTCATTTGAACACTCACTGAGCACCTCCTAAGCACCAGGCAAGGCTCTGGGCACGGGAGACAGAGAGCAGTGAGAGACTCGCATCCCTTCTCAGGGCGTATTTACAGTGTGGTGAGGAGATCAGCCAAAAATTTTGCATCATCAGTTCCCAAATTTACACGAAGGTATGGCATCATCCCCACGACGAAGGACACAATGAATTCCTTAAACAACTCAGCGTAGCTCAGTATGAGGCAAGCTACTTTTTTTTTTCTTTTCATGGTCCAAACTCTAATGAAAATCAACATGGCTGTTTTTAAATTTATTGCTACTGCACAAATATTTAAGTGCAAAAAAAGGGTGCATGGGTTATCAAACTGTAACAGAAAAACACCATGAAACCTCTTAAATAAAATGTTGTAAATAGTAATAGAGCCAACACTAAACGCCGGAAGCAGTGCCGAGACAGCTGTTAAAGACCCCAAGTTGAGATATCTTTGGTCTGTTCACAGAAAAGCCAGAAAACGTCCTCAGGAGACATTTAAATTTAAGGACCTGAGGGAGTAAAAGCTGGCTGCATGGCACCATAGGGACTCAAAAGCCTTAGGTATTTTAGCATTAAATCAACTGTTAAATCCAAAGAAAACCATGAAAACAATCCAGTCTTTCCAGAACTCTTCAGTGACAGTGGCTCCAAGCCAAAGCCAAAAGGCAGTTGTATCACGGATTGAAACAAACTAGCAAGTCTGCCAAAGGTTATTTGAGTCCCAGAATCTTCCTAAACCCTGTTCTGCAACTGCTCCCTGGGCAGAACAGTTCTAGTCACAAGGAGGAAAAGCAATGAGGGTGAGGGAGAGGTTAAAATCTAACGCTCGAAAATAAACTTTCTGAACTGAAACGACCCCTTCAGCAACTCCCCCTCCGCCCACGACTCTCTGTTTGCTCATTGTCTCTGCTCGTTGGTTGACTGCTCGTTGTGTCTGCTCATCTTCATTAGGAGGCACCAGGAACCAAACCCAGGACCTCCCATGTGGGAGGAGGGTGCCCGAGCGCTTGAGCCACAGCCACTCCACTCCTGCAACAACTTTTTGATATTTAGTAGAATTCAAAAAATGAAACCAAAATTATCCAGGAAAGAATGACAATGAAGAGCTCTGTTTTTTCTCAGAAACTCTGGTGGGGGGGGGGCAGGTACAACAAAAGTAGCCTTTGAATGTGTGTTTTCTCCACACTCGGCGCCCAGCTTCCTATATTCTCTAGGGACAAAACAAGCTCTTCCAAATGAAGTAGCCTGTAGGACACACAGATATATTTTTATATCCAAGTAATTATATTCCACAACTACAGCAGGTTTTTCGGTCCTCAGGCACCGCTCCCATTCTAAGAACATGAAGGAGTCCACTAGTGCAACCCAGAAAAGCCACACCCCAACTTGTGAATAAAAATTCCCCTCCCGACTCACCTTAGACAGACACTCAAATGCTGAGTGATTCCACCGCCGCCTACAGATAAGAGCGTTCCGGTTTGCTTTGTTTTTTCGTGTGTTACCACTTGTCAAGAGGCAATAAAGCACGCCAGGCACGAAGCCTAACGGCTCTGCAGACAGACCTGCGGGTCTGAACCCTGGGTCTGCCTCTTAACCGGGCGTGACCTGGGCAGGGTCCCGAAGCTCTGGGGGCCTCGGCTTCCTTATCGATACAAACTGCGTGTCAACAGCACCCCAGGTGCCGGGTGGCCTGGCTGTTAAAAAACTAATAAAATTTAAAAACAACAAACTAATACAGGAAATACATTTAATGACTGCATCATAATAAATTGCTCAATAAATGTTTGCTGTTATTCCTAATGACCCTTGTTCCTCAAGCTATGTTTAGAGGTAGAGCTCTAAGACTTCTTTCTAGCTGTCCACTACTGGCACCCAAAAAAAGATACGCTCTACTCTATAATACGCAGTGAGATTTCCAGAAAGCCCGACTCTTAATATCAACTAATGATCAAGTATAAAACACCAGGTACAGTCTCAATGCCCATCTGGTCACCGCTCGTCTGGTTCAAATACTCAGTCTAGACGTCTCCCTGAATTCTATGGGGTCTGGACAAAACCGTACACGGTGGCTGCCCTGGCCAGCGTTCTCCAGGGAGGCAGGCCGGCTCTGTAAACAGCAGGAGAGTTTTATAAGCTTGTCTCAGGCGGCTGTGAGGACGAGCAAGGCCACATTCCACAGGGCAGGGCACGAGCTGGGGGCTCCGGCGGAGGTTTCCCCGGGAGCAGCAGGTGGCTGAAGCAGAGATGGAAATTCTCTTTTCTGAGAGCTGGAAGCATCACTTCTTCTTTTGTTCTTTTAAAGATTTCTCTCCCCTCCCCCACCCACTGTCTGCTCTCTGTGTCCATTCACTCTGTGTTCTTCTGTGTCCGCCTGCATTCTTGTCACGCGGCACTGGAAAACTGTCGCTTTTTGCTGCTGTTGCATCATCTTGCTGTCACCTCTCCATGTGTGCGGCACCACACAGGGGCAGGCTGTGCTTTCTTAGTGCAGGGCGCATTCCTTGTGCGTGAGACTCCTTGCACACATCAGCACTGAGCACGAGCCAGCTCCACACCGGTCAAGGAGGCCAGGGGTTTGACGCCCTATCTGTTGAGCCACAACCGCTTCCCCCCATTTCTTTTAATGCCTCCAACTGACTGGTGACTGAAATCCACAAAATATCCTCACAGTGACCGTCAGGCCAGTGCTTGCCTGGCCAGACGCCCGGGCACCATCATCTGGCCAGGCAGCCGGGAGCTCGGCCACTGCAGGGGCCCACATACCATCCTGAGAGAGCTTTTTAAAATCAGCCTTCCAGCTAATACGTTGTTAAGTAAACCACGTTTCAGGCCTCTTGACAAACGCACCCTCCGAGACAATGACCTGAAAGGCTCAGGTCTGAACCCAGGAGTTTTGGTCCCTCGAGGGTGTGGATCCAAAGCTCACCCCCGGCCCCCCTCTCCTGCCGCCGCAGGCTCTTCCCAACACCCGCAGGCTCTCGAGTCCCAGCCCCCAGCCTCGCCAGGTCCTCCCGGCCACCCTCCAGGCCCGGGGCATGGTCGCGGCTGGCAGGTTTCATCCTGGAAAGGACAGACTTGAAGCAGCAGCCTGTGCAGAGCCGGAAGCGGGCTCAGGGAATTGGGTGGCGCGGAAGGACTCCAGGGACGGGTCTGGAAGGGGCAGGGACATCCCCGGCCTCGGGAGAGCCCGGCTGGAGGAGCCCATGGCGGCCCTCTGAAGCGCCAAGGCCAGAAACGTCGGGGTCAGTGGGGCCGAGCCATGACCCGCTCTACGTCTGTCTTAGGACCGAGCCCAAACCCGCTTCACCCCTGACCCTGGGCAATCGGCGCCCTTTCCAGTTTGTGGAATGGCCCGTCTCCAGGAGGTGCTGGGAGGGAGCAGCGCACACGGAAGACACGGACAGGTCATTCTACTTCTATCTCAGGTCGGGTCACAGATGGAAAGGACTTCAAATTCACGTATCTTAACACGGCACTGTCTTGCAAACCACAAAGCTATCAACGGCAGCAAAGCCAGGCAGCCCGGCCTGTGCGCGTGGCCGTGGAATCCACGCCAGGGGCAAGCCAGGCCTTGCAGGCCGGTGCCTGCTGGCTTCCCAACTTCAGCGTCCAGAAGTCCAAGACGGGAGCGCTGCCTTTAATATTTTAAATCAGAAGCCCGCCAGAACAAAGCTTTACTTTTCCACTGGAAAGCTTGGGTTTAAAGGAACAGGCTTGGGTTTTGTGAAGTTACTGGGACACTGAACATTTACTAGTTACCCTCCTCCAAGTTATTCTGAGCTTTCACACATTTTCAGATTCTCTTACCTTCGCTGCACAGAGAGGACGCCCTTGATTTTTATAACACCTAAAGTATTTATCTCATGATCAGGAATTATTTAATTGCTATTTATCTACTCAAGTAAAAGTACTCGGGGGATTGTTTCGTTCTTAGGGGCCAGGTCTTGTTCGAGTAATACATAATTAATTCAAAAAATAAAAATACTCTGAAACTATAAGTTGAATGTGACTCCTGTAAGCTGCACTTCGTCTCCTTTCGCAGAGTGTGAAAGGCTTGACAATAAACAAAGGACCACAATAACCCAGTGGAGGGAAGCCACCTTCTGGTCAACAGGTTGCTGCCAGAGCAAAATCACTGGTGCCTCTTGAGGTGAGAGTTCCTCGCCTAATTCTTCTTAAGATTCGTTTTCTTTCTCCTTCTTTCAATTGTATGATGTTGACCTCACCTAATCATGCTTGTTTTTTTTTCAAGAAAAGTTATAGGTTTCCAGAAAAATCATGCAGAAAATCTAGAGGTCCGCATACCCTTCACTAACAGCCTGCGTTGGCTGGAAGCTTTGCGACAAGTGTCGGAGGCACACTCTAACTACACTGCTCTCGGAACTCCGTGGCTCACACTAGGATTCTCCGTGCTGTACAGTCCTAGGGGGTTTTTTGGGTAATTTTTATTCTTGTAACATATACAGCCATCTAACTGCTCACCACAGCCTTCTTCCAATGATTTGTATTACACTATATTTTATTTTTGGCTTTGGCACTTAAGACATGGTCTCAGCAATTTGAAATAGCCATTGTTCCTAAGGAATCTTTCTCAAATATTTCTTTGCAGTGGGCAGATTCTCTTTCTATCCACCCAATTCCCTGCCCATTCAGGTGTACACATTTGTTTCAGCAGCAAGAACCACAAGAATGGTTCTTCCTAAGAAACTCTGGCAACTGTGAACAAAAACGAAGACTTCTCGGGGATGTTAGAGAACATGTGATTTTGCTATATCAAACCTTTTGTTTATTAGAAGATATGGAAGAATCACTTATTTTTGTGATAAGACAGGCAAATTCTAGAAATGTAGGACCTAGTCACATGTACAAAAAATGGAGGTACATTCTAAAGCTCAAAATTTTACTTGTAACCCACTTTACTCAACACATGGACTAAACAGCTAACACTGATGGAACTTAGGACGTAACAGGGGCTGCTCCAGGTGCTTCACAGGCACGCGCTGACTTAAACTGCACAGCTCTAATTTTACAGAGGAAACTAAGGCACGAAATCCTGCAGACAAGCGGCAGAGGCGCCTCCCCCCCACCGCCTCCGCCAGTTGGGAAGAGCGGCAGGCTCTGCCTGCCCTGCAGCGAGCGCCTGCTACCCAGCCGGGGTCCTCAGGCAGCTGGCACCGCTGCCCCCCCACCGCCGAGCTGGGCTGCGCTGCACGCTCAGCAGGGCTCTGACCTTCTACGGCACTGGGAACGGAAGGCATCCTCCCGCCAGGAGAGCCTCAGACTCCCGAAGCACACCCGGCCGGAGTGACAGTCGCGAACGCTGCTCTAAGAGCCTTACTGGAGTAACTCTCCATC
This sequence comes from Dasypus novemcinctus, assembly GCF_030445035.2. Classification (NCBI taxonomy): domain Eukaryota; kingdom Metazoa; phylum Chordata; class Mammalia; order Cingulata; family Dasypodidae; genus Dasypus; species Dasypus novemcinctus. The sequence continues at coordinate 59,206,999 of NC_080697.1, forward strand.
CTCCCAACAGTACTATGAGGTCCATACCGGTATCACCCCCATTTACAAACGGAGACACTGAGGCAGGGAGGCGAGGTGACTAGCCACCATGCTAAGGAGGCGGGTGGGAGCCCTCACCCTCGCACGCTGCCTCGGGCAGCTCGGTTCACCTTTCTCTATGCCCAGCCACGCAACCAGCTGTAGGCGAGGCTCCGTGCAGATGCGCCCGAGCCCGTACCGTGGGGAAGTCCTCCAGCACCTGCCGGTCCTTCTCCCGGCTCTCCAGGAACCGCCAGTCGGGCTCGTAGAGGTAGGAGTGGAAGTTGTGCAGCATCGGGACCTTCCTTTCCACGCTGATGGTCATGTCGTCCTCCAGAGTGTCCAGGGCGCGGAGAACCAGGTAAAATATGCAGACAGCATCGCTGCCAGGGGAGAGGGAAGGGTCAGCAGCGCCGTGCAACGAGGTCCGAATGCTGCTCCTAAAACACCTGACCTATGCCAGGTCATTTCCCAAAACTTCCTATACTTAGTAACTCTGCAGAACTCCAGAAGGATCTCAAAACGAGATGCTGAAGAACTGTTCAAACACATGCTCAGCTACATAAAGTACCATTAAAACGACCCCATGGTCTAGGTTTCCAGGTAATTTAAAGCACACACCATCTCCTCTTTGCCACTCTAGCTTTGATCAGTTACGATCTAAGTGCTCATTAGGTTTCAGAGAAGCTACTTCCTAGAACTAGGACCCCGCTTCGGCAAGCAGTTAAAATTCTTCAAGGCCATCTCTTCCCCCTCCAAAATGTGAGCTGTCTTCCAATGTGCAAACCACCAATTTTCATTCCATTTACTTGGTTTCCAATTAGTGTAATGAACTCCAATAAACTGAGTATGTCGCATTCAGATCAAGGTCATTGCACAGGGCAATTTTCTAGTGACTTCCAGCATTAAAATATCCCATTAGTCCAGTGAACATGTCACAGAGACCTAGGTGAGTTTTCCTTACTTAGATGGGAGTAATAAAATTGTGTAGTTTGTTTATACAAAACAAAAGCCTAACAGCTGGATGTTCCTCCTACTCCCAGAATGAGTCACATTTAACTAATGGAGAACTGACCAACGGGCCAAATGTTTACTCCAAACCAATACTCTGTGCACAGCCCCTCCCGGGTGGAAATCTTGCCACACACAAGGCACCTGATCAGTCCACGTGGGCAAGGTGCAGCGGCAGCTCCGGGAACCTGCCCGGGAAGAGGGGGCATGCCCAGTGTGGCCTCAGCCACCCGAGGAGCCAGGCCCGGCTGCCAGGGCTGGAGCAGTCGCCCCTCCCCAGCGGGGCTGGCGGGCACTGTGGGTGCCAGCGCCCGGACGCCGAGGGGTAAACACAGGGCCCGGGCCCGGCAGGCCAGCTCAGGCAACTGCAGCGGGCTGCCCGCCCTGCTCGCCAGGGGACCCGGCCCTCCCGCCTTGCCCAGCCCGGGCCCCAGCCCTGCCCAGCCCAGGGCCCTGCCCAGCCCAGGGCTCTGCCCGGCCCCAGCCCGGCCCACTCTGCCCGGCCCACCGCGCTCACCGCATGTCGCCGTCCAGCGCCTGGATGACCACGGCGAAGCTGCGGCTCGTCTGGTTCAGGTACTTGTAGCACGTCCTCAGGCTGTCGCGGAGGGCGTCCTGCGGGCAGGGGCCACAAGGACACAGCGGGGCGGGGGGCGTTGAGCAGCAGTGGGCCTGGGCCGGGGGCCGCGCCGGCGAGAGGCCCCGCAGCCGGTCCTTGGGGGGCCGGGCGGCGGGCAGGACGGGGCAGCCTCGCGGGGGCGCCCCCGCAGCCCTGGGCGCCGCCGCGGGGCTCAGCACCAGGGTCCTCTTGAAGAGGGACATGGCCTTGGGGCCGCAGGCGGCTGCGGCCATGGGACCGCGGCTGGCGGGCGGGCCGGCTCCTCCTCCCGCGCCGCCCCCGCACGTGCGCCGCCCGCCGCCCCGACCCGCGCCCGGGCGCCCTCCCCGCGGCGGCGCGGCCCAGACGCCGAGGCTGCGGGCCTAGCCGACCCCGTCCGCGGCCCGCCCCCCGCCCTCCGCACGGCCAGGGACCCCGCAGCCGGCCGCCCCCGCACGGGCTCTTCAGCAGAGCCCTCCCTTTGAAAGCCGTGGGACCCGGCGAGCTGCTTCCTGAACTTTACTCTTCCCCAAGGAAAACAAACGCCTGCGTTGTTCCAGGAAGGGAAAAAAAGCGATTTCCCGTGGAAGAATTACATATTGCTTTTAAGAAAGAAAGGGGAAGTATTTGAAGTATCTAACGATAGAGGAACGGTTTTTTAAAAAGGCATATCAACTAGTAGGAAATCTCCAAGTCATTTCAGAATATATATATATATATACACACATATATATATTTGTGTGTATACACATAAAAATACTCAGTAAAGGTCTGATGATAAGCAAATATTAAATTCAGAGTATTCTAGAAGAATTCCTCAACCCCTTCCCTTTCCACAATGCCGAGAGGCAAGACTGCACAGGAAGACAGAGGCCAGAAGGCTGACACTTACTGGGGTCCACGCCAGCTCTCCCCATAACGTGACTGTCACCAGACCAGAATTACCCCCTCTCCTCCACCGCCAACGGCTCCAGCTCGGCGAGGCGTCAGCCCTGCGAAGGGCCCTCCTACCTGAACCTGAAGAGCACGACCTGCAGGGAAACCCCCTGCCCCAAGCGCGCCTCCCCGGGCTCCCGGGCGCACAGGGGCGCAGGCTGGGAAGCCTGCCCACCGCGCCTCTCCGCGGCCAAGCCCCCCGAGCCGGGCCTGGCCCTGCAGCCTCCCGCGTCCTCCCTGCTGCCCGAGGTCGTGCAGCGCACCCCCAAGCACCTCTCAGGGGAGGAAAGAGGCAGGAAGGCCTTGGGAAGGAAGGGTGCCCGAAGGTCGGACGGGAACAGCGGCGGGCGCCGCCGGGCTCTGCACGCCGTACGGAAGGCTAGCTGGAAGGGGTTTCGGCAGTGCCTGGCAGAGCGCGGGGTCAGCCGTCACTGGAGGGCCACCTCTAGCCATTTCGTTAAGGAGGTACCGGGGAGTGAGCCTGGAACCTGGGAAGCAGGCGCGCGCCCACCCCAGCTTCCCCTGAGACCCCCACCTAAAAGGGGAGGGCCTAGTTGACCAAGGGCCGCTGGAGCCTGGCAGCGGGCATCCTGAGGGAGAAGAGGCCCTGAGCAGCACCGCAGGGCCTGCACCTGACGCGCCCGCCCGCAGAGGTCAGTGCGCCCGCCACAAGCCCGAGACGGAGAAAAGGGTCTTAGCTGCTTCTGGACACTGTAATTTCTTTAGGGAAAAAAAAAAAGACAAAGCAAATATGGCAAAAACCTACTGTCTGTTTAATGCCAGTGATGAACGCAAAGTGATTTGTTAGATAGCTTTCGTTAACCTTTCCAGTTGCTTGAAATAGCTCATAATTAAAAATGCATTTTAATACAATTGGTGTGACCTATGGACTGTGGTTAACAGCAATACTGTAATATTCTTGCATCAATGCCAAAGCTGTACTGTGGTGATGAGGGAATATGGAAAAAGTGTGCCAAATGTACGCTCTTGGCCACGGTTGGTGTAATAATCTGATATTATCTCATAATCTGTGACAAATGTTACACCACAGTGTGGTGTGTTGGTGAAGGAGTGTTGGATGGGAATTCTATGCATCGGCATGATGGTTTTGTAAGTTCACTTCTGTAATAAAATTAATTTTAAAATAATATTAGGCGGCAGACTTGGCCCAGTGGTTGGGGCGTCCGCCTACCACATGGGAGGTCCGCGGTTCAAACCCCGGGCCACCTTGACCCGTGTGGAGCTGGCCCATGCGCAGTGCTGATGCGCGCAAGGAGTGCCCTGCCACACAGGGGTGTCCCCGTGTAGGGGAGCCCCACGCGCAAGGAGTGCACCCCGTAAGGAGAGCCGCCCAGCGCGAAAGAAAAGTGCAGCCTGCCCAGGAATGGCGCCGCCCACACGGAGAGCGGACACAAGATGACGCAGCAAAAAGAAACACAGATTCCCATGTTGCTGACAACAGAAGCAGACAGGGAAGACGCAGTGGATGGACACAGAGAATGGACAGCCAGGGTTGGGGGCGGGGGGGAGAGAAATAAATAGATAAATCTTTAAAAAAATTAAATTAAATTAATAGGGTGGGTTGGAGGAAAAATACACAAAATTTAAGATATGGACTATAGTTAGTAATAATACTTCAATGATATCCTTTCATAATTTATAAGAAATGTTTCACAACAATGCAAGGTGGTGGGGGGGGAGGTAAGGGACCCCTGTATACGTTATATATGTTTGTTTTGTAAGTTCACATCTTTTACTATATACTTGTTTATGTATATTCCTGTATGAATGATATACTTCAATAAAATTTTCTAAAATGGATTTTTTGCTCTAATAATGACTGAAGTGATGAATGCACAACTATGCGAGTATACCAAATACCACTGATTGTACACTTTGGATGGACTGTGCGCTTTATTTGCTTTATTAGTATGTATCAAATTGCCTTGCTTAATAAATAAATAAATGCATTTTTAAAAGTGAAAGTAATCTTAAACTTCGTGAATTAGAAATAGATCCATAAGAAAGGAAAGCACTGAGGCGACCAGAGCACACTAACTTCCTGGGTTCACTTGTGGGCACGAGACTTTAAAGTGACCAGGAAGGTAACCGATCTGGAAAGAGTCACAGGAGGAGGAGCTGGAGGAAGAACACAAAGCATTTGGCTTGGATGTCTGTCCTCTCAGAGAGAATCCGAGAGCTCTCCTAAGAGACTTCAAGCGCTGTGTTATAAAGCAAGATCAGGTCGTCTGTGGCTCCTGAAGTGGAACAAAGAGTGCAAGCAGCAGGGAGCTGTTTCAGCTGGGGAGCACTGCCCAGGCGCCAGAGGTGCCTGGAAACTGGGCGGGCTGTCTCCAGGGGCAGCAAATACCTGGCCCGGGAGGGAGTCAGCAGACTGCACAATGGCACACCTGGGGCTGCAAAGCAGGGACTGTTTGTTTTTGTTCACAGATCCTCTTAAGAATCTGATAATATTGGGCACCATTCTACTCCCAGAAAGATGAAAAATGAACAGTAACATAAATATTTGCAAATAACAACTTCGAGAGGGTCCCACATAAGAAATCTTTAATAAGGAATTTCTTATTCAACAAATATTTATTGAGCAAGGCACTAGAAGAATTTAAAGCTGTATTTTCTTTTAGGCAACCCTCAAAAGGCTAATTCCTTATTCCAGCCAGATGTGATGTTCCTTTCTCTGAATTTTCACATGGCATTTACTGTATTCTGCCATATTTATCTAAGCTTATCGAGTTTAAAAATTAGAAGGGTCTTGGGGACAGCACACCCGCCCTGGTTTAATGATTTAAGGAAATCTTTTTCCCTGTAACAACAAGCTATTGTGTTGGAGGTGCCAAAGGCGCATCATCCAAGACTCCTATTTTTCAAAGAGCTTAAGATCCAGAATCAAACGCGGAATCTTGAATCTGAAAGGGACCTTGGGAACATAAAACCAATGCAGATACAAGGCTACTGACGTAGATGGACTGATACCATAAGGCAAAACCGTGCTGGAGAAGACAGCTGAGGGCCACAGGTACCAGGATCAGGCACCTCTGGACGGTGCCTTCCTAAGTTTTCTATGAGCAATTGTATAACTTTTTTTTTTTTGCCCTGACTAGGTGGTGAGCTCTCTGTATAGAGCATCCTGCCACGCCGTACCCAGCACAGTGCCTGGCAGGTAACAGGTGCGCACGCAGCGTCTCCGAGTGCATCAACTAGTGGACAAGAGCAGTGGCACTGGATCTGGGCCACGAAGAATAAGGTATCTGAGCTATGAGATAAGGGGGAAAATCTTTTTCTGCAGCATATTATTAAAAGAAACAATTAAGAATATACTTAAGCAAGAGTGGTTGCCTCTGTGATATTTCTAACCGGGAGAAAAATTAAAAGCTTTTTGTTGCAAGCCACTCATTAGGCCGGGTGTGTCCATTCAGGAATAATTTTCACGCTGGAATAAGGACCTTTGCCAGCGTTCATTTAACCAAGGCGCGCAGGGATGCGGCAGGAGGACCCCGGCGCAGCCAACAATCTAGCCCATCCACAAACACACAGATAACAGTAATTACCTGGAAGAACAGTTCGCGGGTATTTTTAAAGCTCGGGAAGCGCTGAGGAAAAGCAGGACGAACGCGGGAAGGGGGGGCAGCCCCCGGAGCAGGTGCTGCGGCGGAGCCGGCGGAGCCCATTGCGGGGGTGCCCTAGCGGGCCGTCCCCCCTGGTCGCCTCTCCCCGCGGCCTCCCGTTTGACCCTCCCGTCTCACTCGACCCTGGAAGCCACGAGTCAAGGGGCAGGGGAGCCCTGGCGCCCGGGGAGAGAACGGTGCGGGAGACCCCCAGACCCAGCGTCCTCCTGGGCAAGGCCGCCGGGCACCGACCCGGGGGCTGGGGGCTCCTGCGGGGTCCTGCTCCCGAGGAGAGAGCCCGGGTGCGGGGCGCCGGGTGCGGGGCGGGGGCGCGGGGCGGGATGCGGGGCGCCGGGGCGCGGGGCGGGGCGCTCGCCCACCTGGTCCACCCGGGCCGCCACCCTGCGGCGGCCGCCCATGCGGAAGCGCAGCAGGTTGTAGAACTCCTCGGGGTGCCCCAGGCACTTGACGAACTCCATCCCGGCGGCGGGCGCGCTGGCGGCCTCGGTGCCCCGGCAGCTCCGCGACGCCGCCGCCCGGGTACCAACCGGCCCGGCCCCGCGCGCGGCCCGCGCACCCGGTGGCTCGGCGCGCCCGATTGGCCAGGGCCGCTCGCCCCAGCCAGACGCCAGCCAATGGGCGTCGCGGGGAGCCTGGGGTGACGACGACAGCCCGGGCCCGGATTGGAGGCGCGGGCGCGCCCGGGGGGCGGGGCCGCCGCTCTTAAAGGGACCGGCCCTCTGGCGGGGGCGCGGGGGCGCGCCGCGCGGGCGCGGGGGCGCGGGGGCGCGGGGGCGCGGGGGCGCGGGGGGCGCGGGGGCGCGGGGGCGCGGGGGCGCGGGCTAGACTCCGCGGGCGGAGGTCCCCCCCGAGCCCATGGATGGGTCGCGCCGCCTCCGTCGCTGCGGCCGGGCTGATCTTATCCTTGTGAATGAACATTACTATTGAAATGGTAGCCACTCCCCCCTCCCTTGTTTGAAATCCATATTACCCCAAACTCCTCAAACTTGGGGAGACAGACTTTAGGCCTATTATTAATAGATTATCTGTTCTCCTGCTAAGCAATGGCAATAAAACTCTTTCTCTCTTTGAAACCGCGGTATCTCAGGAATTGGACTTTGAAAGCATGGGGCACTCTTGCTCAGTATCACCTTGCCACCTCCATTTGTGTGTAAATCTCACACCTCACATAGGAGCTTGAGTAAACGTACATCTGATTACCTTACTCACTTGCTTACCATCTTTCCATTTATCTTCCCCAAAGGAAATGCCTTTCAAGATAAAATCGAGGATTCCAGGACAGAATTTAAAAAAAACAAAATTCCTTGTCGTCCAGCTCGCCTGTATTTCCTTTTTTCTGTGTTTTTAATTTCAGCTTCCTATCCAGCCCCTCTCCTACTTCCAGCCCCTGACCCAGGTCTGGCAGTGCTCAGAGGCTCCCCAACGGGTCAGAGGACTTCCCAGCCCGCCCCTCTGCTCAGGAAAGGCCACCTTTCTGGAATGACCATCCCTGCTCTTCTCGCTACCTGCTACGCCCCTCATTACAGCTCAGGGTTGCCCCTTCTTCAAGAACCATATTTTGAATTTTCCTAGCCTCTTAGCCATCTGTTCTTCAATTAAACAAATAATCGTTTGTGGCAGACACTGGAAAAACAAAGATGAGTAAGACATGATTCCTTCTCCCAAAGAGTTCATAGCCTAGACGAGGAGACAGAAATTTTCCACGTGAAGGTGCTCCTGTTTATCAGGGACATAGCTTAACACCTTTTCCAGCTCTCCAAGTCTGACTTAGGTGCCCATCCTGATAGACGGAATACACTAAAGCACAGTGGCTGGTACCCATACGATGAAAGAGCTGGGACCCCCGTCCTGCAGCCAGCAGGCCAGGGAAGCCACACCCCACTCTCTGTAGCATTTAGCCCAGAACAGCTGGGGCTTGGGTGATGACGGCCAGCTTTCCTATATTTGTCCCCGTCTCAAACTCAGGACCAACCAGAGAAAGCCAAATGTGCTTCCCAAACAAATCCCATCAAGAGCCCCCCAGCCCAGCTCCCCCTTCCACAAACCGCCAACCTCTTTATCAGAGCACACCTTCCCGTTTTCACTGTGAAGCTTTCCCATCCCTCTGCCTGCTCTGGAAGGCGGCTGACTCCCTTGCTAGGGCAAACTCTGAAAAACTGGTTTGTTCTCACTTGGGTGGTCCACAAACCTAAGTGCTTCCTTCCTGTCAGCACCTGAACTTTATTCTAATCACCTCTCTCCAGTCTGCCCACCTCGGTGAACCCCTCAAGGGCAGGGACTGTCCTTGATCTCCAACCACAGCACCTGGAAGAAGCCCCTGGCACATAGTAGGTCTCCACTACTGTTTGCTGATAAAAATCCTTGAAATAGAGGTTGCTCTGGAACACGGGGGGCAGCCACCTCTCCTCCCCCTCCTCACTTGCTTTGCCATTAGCCTGTTGAAGCGCTTGTCACACCACCGTGCTGTTTACACATCATGGTTTTCCCCAGGCTGTCCCAGTTATGTGACTCTGTTATGAAATGTCTTTTCCGTTCTGATGATGTAGGCTGTGGGTGGGAGGCTGTTCATCTCTTCCTAGATAACCTGAGCTGCGTGAGCTGCAGCCCTGCCCTTGGTAACCACGGCAACAACTCCAGTCCCTGAAAAACAGTTTAGCAACGCCACCTCTGTAAACTTTAAATATTCAGGGAGAATGCAAACCAAATGTGTTAAAAGCTTATGTGGGATGTTTGACGTTCATGCTAAAAGCTTCCCCAGAATGTGGGGGATGTGGGGTAATTCAAGCTTATTGAGCACTGACACAAAGGACCTCTGCATAAAAAGAACTTGAAAATCTTATTCGGGGCTCGGGTTTTGAACAGAAAGCTCCAGAGTCGGCCGTAAATAAATTCCTTTTTCTTTCCCAAAATTATTACCGAGTCCTGGCCTTTTCATATGCCAAAAATCGAGTCCCTCTCGACATCTGCTACACCGAGGCCCCAGGGAATGCCCCTCAGGCTCCCGCCTCTTTGTGGGGTGCTGGCTCGTTTCTCTGGACCACCGCCGCCAGAGACAACCTCCCCCGTCCGTAAGTCCCAGTAAAGCGCATGCCTGGCGCTGTGCCGAGCGTGCCCTTTGGGGCTGCTGCTGCACGACCCCTGCCTCCAGGAGCTGGGCTGTAGCAGTTGGCGAGCCACCAGCCGGGAGCCTGGACGGGCAGGAGCAGGCTCGCGCTCAGGGAAGGCGCATCCGCACTGATGTGGGCTATGGGAAGGGGGCGCTGTTCAGCTCTGCGCGGATAACCTGAGCTGTCTGTGTCCTGAGCTGTGCATGTGGGACAGTGAGAGCTGCCGCCCTGCCCTTGGTAACCATGACAACAACTCCAGTCCTGGAAAGACCGTTTAGCAGTGCAAACTCTATAAACTTTAAACATTCAGGGAAGATGCAAACCAAATGTGCTAAAAGCTTACCTAGAATGTATGAAGTCCATGCTAAAAGCTTACCTAGGATGCGGAAGATATATGTTAATTCAAGCTTATTGAGCACTGAAACAAAGAACCATTTGGCCCTTCCTCTGTATAAAAAGAACTTAAAAATCTTGTTCAGGGCTTGGGTTTTGAACAGAAACTCCTGAGTCGGGCTGGCTGTAAATAAATTACTTTTTCCTTCCCAAAATTATTGTGAATCCTGGCCTGTTCATATGCAAATAATTGAACCTCTCTCGACGTCTGCAACAACAGGGGAAAACCCGGGCTGGGCTATAACATCCGTGAGGAGAGGTGGCTGCCCTCCTGGATGAGTGGGGACCCCTGAGAGAATAGGGGGATGCCCCTAAAACTCCAGCAGGCATGCTGGCTGCGCCACAGCAGGTGGCAAAGCAGCTGCATTTAAGTAAGACAAAGGGAGCGCGCCAGATAACGGCGGCTCTCACCGGCCCCTGTTGGGAGCGGGCAGGGGGCTACTGAGGCAGGACAAGTGGCAAAGGGCTCTGTGTGCCACCTGGAAGAAGATTGAAGTTAGAAGGGGACGTGCGCCCGGCACAGGCAGAGATGAAAGATTCCTAAACTGATCACCTGTGCCAAGTGAATCACTGGCTAGAAACCCTGGTTCTGGATATGCTTGAGCGGGGGGCTGCAGGCTGCCTTGAGTCCAGGTCCAGAGGACACTGACCAGCGGGTGAGACCCTAAAGCCTGGGACTCGCTGGACGCCTCTACAGATAAGGAAAAAGAGAAAAATGGGAAAAAGGGCTAGTCGTAACAAAATTTTAAAAGCAAGCCGGGGAATTAAAAAGCATAGTGTGTCCTATAATTCCCCGATTTAAACCTTTAAACAGCCTTAAAATGAGGGTAATTAGTCCAATTACCAAACTTCAGTAAGTAAAGAAAAATTCCTTAAAAGCTCTGAAAAAAATCTTCTCTAAATTATAATTAAAACAAATTAAACAATTATAATATATATTCCAGAACCTGGCGGTCAGTATGTTTTTTTTTTAAAGGTTTATTTTTATTTACTTCTCTCCCTCCCCCACCCCCATTGTCTGCTCTCTGTCCATTCATTGTATGTTCTTCTGTGTCCGCTTGCATTCTTGTCAGGCAGCACCAGAAATCTGTGTCTCCTTTTGTTTCATCGTCTTGCTGTGTCAACTCTCCATATGTGCAGTGCCACTCCTGGCAGGCTGCACTTTTTTTTGTGCAGGGCAGCTTTCCTTGTGGGGTGCACACCTTGTGCGTGGGGCACCCCTACATGGGGGCACCCCTCTGTGGCACGGCACTCCTTGTGCATGCAGCACTGGCCCAGCTCACTACATGGGCCAGGAGGTCCTGGGTACCGAACTCTGGACCTCCTATATGGTAGGCGGATGCACTATCAGTTGAGCTACATCCATTTCCCCAGTATGCTTTTAAGGTTATTTACAAGTCTAGAATTTTATTATAAAAGAAAAGTTTTAGTCTCCTGTGGAAGGAGAAAAGAACATTTCTTGAATAAACTATAATTGTTTCCATTTTATTTGGCTTAGGTGTAATCTCCCTAGGTTTTAAGGATACTAATAAGGTAAATTAGCTTTATATGTATTAAATCTTTAATATAATGAAAATTGTAAGATTTTGTTTTTGTTTTGAGGTAGCGGGGGCCAAGGTTAAAGCCAGAACCTCATATGTGGGAAGCCAGCGCTCAACCATTGAGCCACACTGGCTTCCCTGAGGTGGTTTTATCATTTGTTTTACTTATTGTTTATTTTCGTTTTTTCAGGAGGCACCAGGAACTGAACCTGGGGCCTCCCATGCTAGAGGCAGCACTCAACAGTTTGAGCCACATCCATTCCTTGTAAGTTTGTTTTTAATAAAATTAAGTTAAGGAGGAAAAAATCAAGGTCTGTCCTAAAGTGAAATTACTAGTTTTCACAGAACAGAATGAGGAATGTAAGACAAAACATAAATGAATAAAAGTAAACTTCATTGGTTGCTAATTGTAATTTAACAAGCCCATTTAAAAGTAAAAGTAAGTTATGGTTATAAAAAGATTTCAAAAGCATTTTCTAAACTGCATTGGAAGTATTTTAAAAGCTATATACAAATTAAAAGAGATAGACTTCAGCATTGTCAAACTCCCTTGTGCATTCAAACCAGGCCCCCAGTACCCTGCATGCTGCCTCTCCATTTGAATTATTGGCTAGGTGGGTCACTACGACCCCTAAAATAATAAAAGAATCTACCACATCTCTGGGTATGCTCCTTAAGAGAATGGAAAGTACGTCGCTATTTCAGACTCCTGTGGCCAGAGATGGCTCAATATAGCCTGATTCACAGTGGACGCTGCCTGGAGGTGGGCGCTGTTTCATGGTGCAATGCACCAGGCCAGTGAAATGCTGGTGCCTCCCTCCAGGCTCCATGGTGCTGCAGCACACTGGCTGTGTGAAGGACATACCAAGTGGAGCAATAAATACTTGAGTAATGTGAGTAGAACTTAAACACAATCGGCATTACGGCCTGCTCCCATGGAGAGACAACACGTACGGTGTTGCAAACCTGGAGCTTAGACCTATTAACTGCAGCTCTAAAAGGAACTTGTGTGTTAATTAGTTTTAAGTGCTCTACCTATATACCTAATAAATATAATAATATCTCTTCTAGACCATGTGCAGGATGATATTGAACACGTTAAAAGTCTTGGTAAACTTAATTCATTTTCTAAGTTTATTTCGTCCATAATTGGAATTTCATCCATCCAGCCATGGTGCTAGACCTGCCTTCCCGCAGCCTCAGTAGAATAGCAGAGGGTTTCACACCCGGTCAGGCAGAAACTCCTGCCCCTGCAGGAAGCAACTACGCAAGAATGACATCCCTCTTAAGCTCCCTCTTAAGAGCAAGGATGTAAACTCTCTGAGGGGGAAGTTGAGGCAGGTTAGTGCAGGAAGCAGGGAAGGCGGTGGGTCAGAATGAAGCCTGCCAAAAACTCTAGTCCCAAGGTCCAGTTTGAAAGTCCTGGGCTCAAAAGAAATCCTGGTTAACTCCAAACAAAAATGCCTCCCCATCGGTTCCCTGAAAGCTGACAGGTGAAGGCAAAAAGGCAACCAATCAGGACAGCAAATACATCAATATATATCTGATGTATTTTTGAACTCATTGTAGAAAACTCAGAGAAGGGGCAAGTGTGTGCTATTAGAAGCCTGCTCATAAAACTCACCTGCCTGGTACTTTGGTATCTACTAATGAAAGTGTTGCTTGTATACTGTTAGACCAGCAAGATTTCCTCCTTCTTTCCCTGTAGCACCTTAGCTATTACCTTCCTGCAGGGGCTTCAGCAGTAACCCACGCCCACGATCGGAGCCAGCGTTGGGTTTGCACCTGCCATCCCCGGGGGCTGCTGACCTTCCTTGACTGTCGCTCCTGCAAATCGGACGGTGTGAAACCCTTTGCTGCCAAGGCAGGCTACGCCCCATCGCCAAGCGTGCAACGAGCCCTTCTCATTAGATAATATTCAGTGTGGGGTCCACATCCTGATCACTCTCATAACGTCTCATGAGCTTGTGCTGTTCTTAATTTTTTTTGTCTTTTTTTAAAAAGATGCATAGATCACAGAAAAACGTTACATTAAAAAGCGTAAGAGGTTCCCACACACCCCACACCCCACCCACCAGTCTGACAAGTTTTAACTCATATGCAAGAGCTCATAAGTCACATGGCTGCATTAGCTACGGATCCCCTCTAACTGGCTAAATTCCCTCTGTTGACCTTGGCAACTATCTTTTAGGCTTACTAGCTTTTAATGTTAAATGCCGTACTGCTGATATGAACTGTGACTGCGGTGTGTGTCCCATGGCAGGGCAAGCTGCCGCGGGGGCCGGTAGACACCTCCGAAGGGAAACTGAGCCCGTGGCCCGCAGCAGCCTGCCTACCCCAGGACACAAGGTAAGATGTAATAAACCTTGCCGGAAAACAAGGTACAGATGGTGTCGACACTGTCCCGTTTCTCCAGGCTGTACAGTTCCTTCCCACGACAGCACCACACCCCACTTAGGTAACTCTATTAGGAGAGCCTTGCTCTGGGACCCTGGGCACTGCCCCTCGTCTCCCGCTCGTCGTGCAGCGCTCTCTTCGCCCTCTGGACCGCCGCCCCGAGTGAACCTCTCCTGTCCCTAAGTCCCAGTAAATACAGCTCATGTCTGAGTGTGTGCCAAGTGTGCCCTCGGGTCTTACCACTGCCCCGACGCATCCAGGAGCTGGGTTGCAACACCTTAAATTCCCCAATCCTAGCAGGTAGGAGGATTCAAGAAATACTTACTGCATGGCTTGAGCCACTGAAGCCTAACATTACATCTCACAATTTTCACAATGTCAATTATCCTGCAACTCCAGCTCTTGAGGTAAATATCCCCCCCCCAGTGTTGAGGACAAGCGCCCTGCCTCTCCTGGACCTGGATTCACCCAGCATGCGGCCCCGCCCCTCTTCCCCGTCCACTCGAGCAGAAATCGAGTAGGCACCTGGGCGGCTGGAGCAGCCGCCACTGGCCGGCCCCCACCACTGCCGTTCCTGTGCCACCGGCCTGCTGCCGTGACACTCCCAACTCTTCTCTTTCATCCAAACCATTTTTAAAATTAGAAGTTGTAGGTTTACAGAAAAATCATGCAGAAAATACCGAGTTCCCATATGCCTCCCACCCCATTCATTCACTCGGCTTATGCTATCCATTCTCTACCTCATTTTAGAGCTAATTTGAATCGTTCTTCTGAGAGCCTGCATGATGTGGACATCCCGCAGTATCCTAAATTAAATGTTGTAGATGACCATGAAAGCTGTGGTTTCTATTTACTCACACTTCCCCTTCCCTACTTGCTCTGGTAACACAACCCTTGCTTCTTTTTTTTTTTTTCCCAAAGATTTAGTTATTTACTTATTTTTCTCCCCTCCACCCCACCCCGGCTGTCTGTTCTCTGTGTCTATTTGCTGCATCGTGTTCTTTGTCCACTTCTGTTGTCGTCAGCGGCATGGGAATCTGTGTCTCTTTTTATTGCATCATCTTGTTGTGTCAGCTCTCCTTATGTGCAGCGCCATTCCTGGGCAGGCTGCACTTTCTTTCGCACTGGGCGGCTCTCCTTACAGGGTGCACTCCTTGTGCGTGGGGCTCCCCTATGCGGGGGACACCCCTGCGTGGCAGGGCACTCCTTGCACCCATCAGCACTGCTCATGGGCCAGCTCCACACGGGTCAAGGAGGCCCGGGGTTTGAACCGCGGACCTCCGATGTGGTAGACGGACGCCCTAACCACTGGGCCAAGTCTGCTTCCCAGAAAGGTGTTTTTAAATTAAATATATAAATACATATATACACACATAAGTGTGAGTGTATATATATGTGTGTGTGTGCATAAATATATTCTTCCAGCTACAAATAATCTATTATTACTCAAATACTATGTTCCTAGCACTGGTCTGGAAATGGGGTTTCACAAAGTAATGTAAATTGAAAAAAAAAAAGTGGGATGGCCTCTAAGAAGTTAATGATTGCCCCCAAAGCCTCTCTGTAGCCGAAGGCCAAAAAAATTGGCATTTTAGTAAGTAAAAGACCTAAGATACAACTGTGTAAAGATAAGTAAACATAGGACACAAAGAAAATATGAGGAAAGAAGGAAGGATTTAGATTAGATATACTGAAGCACGAATGACTTAGAAATAAGAATGTGGTGGCTCTAAGGAGTTGTTTTGTTTTTCATACAATTTTTACTGGAAAAAAAGTTTTACAAAATACCACTTCCACAATCAGAGAAAGTTTCCATAGGGTACATGTAAGAACTCTGCCTTAGAGATAGAGTACGACATTCAAAGGGGAGAGGTTTTGAAATAGCCACCTAACTGCAAAACCTACAAGATAAGTAGGTGTTTGGTTTTTGTTTTAACTGCCTTCAAAATGCTAAACCAAGTAATGAAATGTAATTGTTGAATCTATTTGAAACTTTAAAAATTTCTTTAAAATGATCCACACGGCATGTGCAACATCACAGCTGGTACAAAAATGGGTAAGAACAGTGTTCTTTGAAAAATGATTGGAAATGCTGCCGCTGCATCATCAGGCGAACCTGAGACAAGGGTGTCGACAGCATTGAGGGATAAAAGAAGCTGACTATTAAAGTAGTCAAACATTTGCTTTAATTGTAATACCACACTAAAGATAAGAGAACTTGCTGTCAAATTAACTCACGATCCCTTATTTCAAACTACATGTACCATATTTTGCTTTATCTATTCTAAAATGCAAAACTAGGTTTCAGGATGTAAGTTCTCACTGCCAAGGCAGAGCCTAGTGTTTCTGTTGCGATCTGGCAGCTTTGAACTTTGTAACCCTCTGGTGGTTTTTCTGATGGAGCTACAGAAATTCTTTCCCTTCTGCAACAGTGGCTGTCAGCGCAGGAGGAGCAACGGCTGGAGGAGCTGTGCAGGAGGGTGACAAAAATTCTTTTCCTATTACAGTTCCAGAAAAAGCCTCAGCTGTTCCTGAGAAGGGCAAATGTGCGTTTTGAATTTCTCCGGGTTCTGCCAGGAGTTTCCGATGCTGGCCTCAGGCAATGGTCTAAAACGACAACAGACGCACCTGCCGATGCAGTGGCTGGAGCATCCGGATTCAAATAACGCTGGGAAAAGTTCTGGATCCCAGTGGATTATAGCAGCCTTTTCTATGCTGTGTTCCAAGGAATAGTAAAGGTAAAATACATTTCACGGTGGAAGCAGGTGTGGCTCAAAGCGGTTGAGCGCCCACCGCCCATATGGCAGATCCTGGTGCCTCCTGAAAAACAAAAACAAGCAAGCAAAGCAACCAAAAAGCCCGTGCAGGGAAGCTGATGTGGCTCAGTGGTTGAGCTCTGGCTACCCGCAGACGAGGTCCTGGGTTCAATGCTCGGTCCCGGAACCTCAAAAAATTTTTTTTGTTTCACGGTAAAGGAGGTTTGGGAAACACCGGGTAGAGCGAAGTTAAACAATTTACTGCAGGAATCCTGCAGTGCTTATGATTTCCGCCAAGCCCAAGAGGGGCGGGGTTCCACGTTTAGCTGGGCCGCTCCAGCGAATACCACGAAACGGGCTGGCTGAAACAGTGGGTATTTATCAGCTTGTGGTTTATGGTTTTGAGGCTAAGAGGAAATCCAAATCCAGGCATTATCCAAGCAGCGCTTTCTCCCCCAGAGACTGGGGCGCTCTGAGGGTGACTGCCGGGAGCCCCAGGGTCCCCCGGCACGGGGCCGCGCCTCCGGGCCTCTCCCTCGTCCGGCCCTGTAGACGTCCGGCCTGTCACTTCCTGCGGCTGTCTGAACGTCCTTCTCTTATACAGACTCCCGCAGGAGGACTGAGACCCGCCCTGACGAGGTGGCCACAGCTGCTTAACTGAAGTAGTCGCATCAAAAGGCCCTTCTCGGGAAGCGCTGTGGCTCCAGCGACTGGGCTCCCGTCTACCCTGTGGAAGGCTGTGGGGTCATGTCGCAGGGCCTCCTTGTGAGGGCGGGCTGGCTCGTGCCCACGCAGAGCTGACGGCCCAGACCCGCAGAGCAGGTGCAGCAAGACGATGCAACAAAGGGAGACGCAGACACAGAAGGACGCGTGGTGAATGGATACGGAGAGCAGACAGCAAGCACGCAGCAAGAAGGGGAGTAAATAAATACAATCTTAAATAAAAAAAGAGACAGAAGACAATGAGAGACACAACAAACCAGGAGCTGAGGCGCCTCAAGTGATCAGGTGCCTCTCCCACATCGGACATCTCAGGACCGGTTCCTGGTGCCTCCTAAAGAGAAGACAAGCAGACACAGAAGAGCGCGCAGCAAATGGACAGAGAGAGCAGACAGTGGGCACAGGTGGGGGGGTGGTAGTGGTGGTGGGGAATAAAAATAAATCTTTAAAAAAATGTATTACTTTAATCTCTGGACCGGCCATGTGCCAGCTGGGTCCTGAGCCTCAGCAGGGTGGCGACTCCTACTCTCTGGTTCGTTGGACTTACCCAGGTCAGCTAACAGGGAGGTGAGGATGGTCAGCCACCACACCAGGGAATGGAGAGTCTACAACTGCAAGCGGGAGAATCCCATCCATCAGCCGAGTAGGATCTAAGCCCCCTCTTGATGTCGAGGTGGAGTAGACGTCACCATCCCAGGGTCCTCAGGATGGAGGAATAAAATGTGGATTAGGGTGGACTCACTGGTATTCTACTATAGAATTGTTGAGACTCTAACAATGGAAGTGATTGTATCATTGATGTGGAGATGGTGGCCATGGGAGTTGCTGAGGGCAGGGAGAGGGAAGAAGCGGTGAGATACGGGGCATTTTCAGGACCTGGAGTTGTCCTCAATGATATTGCAGGGACAGAGGCAGGACGTCATGTATCCTGCCATAACCCACGGGATGGACTGGGGGCGAGTGTGAACTACCATGTGAACTATGGTCCCCGTGGCGTGGCCGTGCTCCAGGGTGTGTTCCCCAAGTGCAGCGAATGTGCCACAGTGAGAGGGGATGTTGATGCGGGAGGAGTGGGGGTGGGGGGGTGAGGTACATGGGAACCTCATGTTTTTCAACGTTTTATGTGACCTATTTATATTTTTAAAAAGACAATAAAACATGTATTTTACAAAAGTTCCTCACCATGGGTTCACATCCACTGGAATGAATTAAATTTCAGAACGTTTTTCCAGGGCCAGTACAGCCTCAAAGCGCCACAAGGCAGGTGTAGCGTGCAGTCTTGCTCACACTTGAGCGCAGAATCCTCCGATTGGGAGCCATGACGAGTGGTTGTTCTCCCCGGATAACATTCTGAGGGCCGACGGCCCAAGACCTGGCTACTTTGAGGGACGTACTCCTAACGCTAACGGCAGCGCCGGCCAGGACGTGGCCAGTCCCCGCGTGCAGCTGTGGCAGCCAACGCCGAGGCAGCTGTAACGCAGGGGCCACCAGGCGAGCACCCGGTCCCGCCCGTGAGCTGTGCGCTCTTAGGCGAGCGCGTCAACCTCCCTGGCCCTCGGTTTCCTCCTCCTAAAATGAAGACAGAGTGAGCGCCCAGCTTTACGGCCTCTTTTGCAGATGACGTGGCAAGCACTGGGCTAAGCGCTTTCCAAGGGGAACAGCTGATGCACATTAACTGTCCCACGGATGACAGGTCTGGCAGTAAGTGGCTTTTTTCACGGTTGCCAGCTCTTGATGACTGAAAACAGACAACAGGAAAGTGAGAAGCAGCCACCGTCTCCAGCTTCGCCCCCCACAGCGGTGCCTGCCACCTGCCGGGCGCCGGGGGGCCTCGAGGCGCAGGTGCGCTCTGCCCGCTGGCCCCGGCCTCGCTCCGCCCCGCTCAGGGCGGTGAGGGGAGCGGGCCTGCGATTCGCCCCTTCCCCCGGCCCCCGCCCTCCAGGTGGCCTGACCCATCAGGCCCGACAAGCCAGCCCGGCCAGGCCACCTCCGTGAGTTACGTAAGAGCTCGGCGAAAGCTTGAGAACCTGCCAGGTAACCGAGACAACAGAAAGTGATGACCTTTATTTTCATGTCACCGTCCTGGTTCCACGTAGCCAATAACGGAACGGAACAGAAGCGTTCTCTACGAGCCTGACTCCAGAACTGCTCCCCATGGCAAACATCACCTTAGAGCTGAAGCGACTTTCTGGAGCCCCCCCGCCCCCCGGTGCACCCAGGAAGGCCGCCAGCGCCTCGTCTCCCCTTCCCCGCCCTCTTCTCTGTGCTCTTGGTGTCTCCACCAGAAGGAAGAGGCTCAGGGCGGGTGAATCCCAAGCACCGCCCTTAGGCTGCTCCAGCCTCGCCCCAAGTTCCCTCCAAGGCTCAGAAGAAAATTCCCTTTTTCTATTTCCCAAAATGGAGAGCCACAAAACCACCCAAAGTTCCAAAAACAAAAACACAAAACAAAAAGCAAGCAGGCAATGCTGGGAGCACAGCGACATGTTCACTGCCCTGCTGCAGTCGCGGAGACGTCTCCTTTACCGGTCATCAGGATTCTTCTCATCACGCAGAGGGGTAGAACGAGACAGGAAGAATTAACCAAACTCTAGGAAAAAAGCTCACCCTCCCAAAAACCTGCCTGAGGCGCCGTCTCAAGGCGCTGGGCCTGACGCTGCCCCTGCCCGGCCTTCTGTCCCCTGGTTCCCGCCGCCAGGTGCAGTCCCGCCCCACCCTCCTTTCCAGATCCTCAGGCATCGAGCTCTCCAGAGGCCACGATGCCAGGAGGGGCCCCGGGGCCTGGGGGCAGGAGCGACCCTGGCTCCTCGGGGGGCAGCCTGGGCTGGCACTGCGGGCACCACCAGGTGAGCCTCTGGAAGCCGCCGGGGGGCCCCAAGGCCGCCCGCACAGCCTGGTGCCCGGCAGGGCAGCGCTCCTTCTGGTAGATCTGCGGGTGCTGCCGCTGGCCCCGGAACTTCCCCTGCAGCCACCCTGCGCTGAACTCCACCACCTGATCCACCAGGGACTCGAGCCGTGCCGGACTCAGGAGGGACCCGAGAGACAGCGGGTGGATTCCAGCCCTGTACAAGGCTTCGTTCTTGATGATGTTCCCTGAAACAAAGCAAAGACAGGGTCAGAGGAGGGAAGTGGACACAGGCCATCAAGAATCTGGCCAAAAAGCTAACGGAGGGAAGCGGACTTGGCCCAGTGGTTAGGGCGTCCGTCTACCACACGGGAGGTCCACGGTTCAAACCCCGGGCCTCCTTGACCTGTGTGGAGCTGGCCCGTGCGCAGTGCTGATGCACACAAGGAGGGCCCTGCCACGCAGGGGTGTCCCCACGTAGGGGAGCCCCACGCGCAAGGAGTGCGCCCCATAAGGAGAGCCGCCCAGTGTGAAAGAAAGTGCAGCCTGCCCAGGAGTGGCACCGCACACACGGAGAGCTGACACAGCAAGATGACACAGCAAAAAGAAACACAGATTCCCGGTACCACTGATAAGGATAGAAGCGGTCACAGAAGAACACACAGCAAATGGACACAGAGAGCAGACAACTGGGGGGGGAGGAAGGGGAGAGAAATAAATAAAAATAAATCTTTAAAAAAGAAAAGCCAACGGAGCACCCTGAAGCCACCAGAGGCGCAGGCCCAAAGGCCCTGGAATCCGCGGCCGCCTACGGGGGGTCCTGGGCGAGCCGGTCAATGTGAGTCCGTGTCTGCCCGTAACCCAGGCTCGATAATGCTTGCCTTTAAGGCTGGTGTGAAGACGACAGTAAATAAAACTCAGATCGCGTTATCGCCAAGGGGTTAGGAAAAGGGCCCTGGAATCTGACTGTCAGGATTTAAATTCCAGCTCCACCAGATCCTAGCCTCGTGGTGCTGGCATTTCACTGCTTTAAGCTTCAGTTTCCTCTTCTGTAAAATAGCGACAGTTGATTTTACTTGGGGCTTGAGAGTATTCACAAAAACACCGAGGACAGCGGCTGGTACACAGAGAGTGCTCAGGTGACAGGAGCTGTTATTATTATTGAAAATATCAAGCAAAATGCCTAGAATATAGGAAGCGTTTAGGATATATTCTTTTTTTTTAAAAAATATTTATTTATTTCTCTCCCCTTTCCCCCAACCACGGTTGTCTGTTCTCTGTGTCTAATTTGCTGCATTTTCTTCTTTGTCCGCTTCTGTTGTTGTCAGCAGCACGGGAATCTGTTTCTTTTTGTTGTGTCATCTTGTTGTGTCAGCTCTCCGTGTGTGGACAGGCTGCACTTTCTTTGGCGCTGGGCGGCTCTCCTTACGGGGCACACTCCTTGCACGTGGGGCTCCCCTATGTGGGGTACACCCCTGCATGGCACGGCACTCCCTGCGCACATCAGCACTGCGCATGGGCCAGCTCCACACGGGTCAAGGAGGCCCGGGGTTTGACCTTCGGACCTCCCATGTGGTAGGGGGATGCCCTAACCACTGGGCAAAGTCCGCTTCCAGTTCAAGGGCCTTTGCATTTTCAAACCGCTCGGCTCTCCTGGCTTCCCCACGGCAGGGGACCCGCTCGCGTCCTCACCTCGTACGCGATCCTGATGCAGACCTGCCATATCTGGGCTCTGACCAGCAGGAAGTGATACCCGCTAGCGCGTGGCCTGCTCTCCACTAGCCAACCTCACTGCCGGGTCCTGGCCGACACTGACCAAGCACCACCGAGTGCCAGGCCTGGGGCTGGGCAGGGAGGACACAGGGAGGCCTGAGAAATGACCTCTGGCCTTCAGGGCAGGTCCAAACTGAGAATGCAATTAGGCGGGGAGTTCTGAGCCGGCGGTGGAGTTGGAAACTGCCTGACCTAACTCCCTTGGTTCAAAATGAGGGCAGCGGGGCTGGAGGCAGTAAGGGGCCTGCTTAAGACCAACGGAGCCGGCGCGGGAGGCGCCCGCCCCAGGCCCAGTGACTCCCAGGCAAGGACTTTTCCGTCAGCCTCCACTGTGGGGTCTGCCCCTTTCAGGCGTCGTACCTAAACCTGAGAAGTATCTTTGGTCCAGGAGCGTGTAGCACACAGGCTGAGCCTGGCCGAGAGCCTGCAAGGCCTGTCCTCGATGGAACTTTTCAGACAAGATGTCGCAGGCGGGTCTGACCACGGGGTGAGGGCGCCAAGACATCTGACAGTTGTAAAATGCCAGGAAGCCACCGTCGCCAAAGTACAGGACCAACCTGAAGAGAGAGAGAAGATCCGCACTGCATACGTGTCCACGGTTTAGTCAAGATTAACCTGGGGAAGTGAAGGTTCCAGAAGAGAAAAGAGAGAGCTTTACCAGAATCATAAAAACCTCAGGGCTAAAAGGACTGATTAAAAAATATATATGGGGAGCGGGTGTGGCTCCAGCAGCTAAGCACCTGCCTTACACACGAGAGGTCCCAGTTTGGTTCTGGTGCCTCCTAAAGAAGACAAAACAACGAGCAGAAAACAAGCAAAAACAACGAGCAGAAAGCAAGCAAAAAAAACACAAACGCACAGGCAACAAGCAAAACCCAAACAAAAACAAACAAGCAAACAGTGAGCAAACCAACGAGGGAGCCAACTCAGGGGAGCCGATGTGGTTTAGTGGTTGAGCACCAACCTCCTGCATGAGGTCCCAGGTTCAATCCCTGGACCCGGTACCTCAAAAAAAAAACAAAAAACATATATATATATGTATACACATAAATAAAAATATACCCATTTTCCTGATTATAGGAATACAAGTTCACAGAAGTAAATGTGGAAAATATATAGTATTTAGGTGCAGGGGGGTGTAGCTATCTAAACAGAAAGAAAACAGGGCTCTGCCAGGAAGGGGAAAGGGACAGAAGCCAGGGTGACACCACAGAGGCCCAGGCAAGATTCACCTACACAGACACTCGCTGTGGGACTGAGGGAGGGTGGCAGAGCGGCTGCTCCCGGCCTCAGGCCCTCCACCTCACCAGTGTTAAGCAGGCGGGACTGTCTGGATCGACCCTGACTGCTCCAGACGATGGCAGAGCAAGCAGAGCATGGAGGGTGCAGAAGAGGTCGGTGGGCTGCGCTGAGCCCGGCAGGCTCCCCTGCTCCCCTGGCGCGCCGCACCGGGGTCCGGCCACGGCACCACTCGCTGGTGCCAGCAAGGGACCCGACAGCCTGCGTCCCGAAGAGCCAGGCTGGGTGCGGGCCGATCGCGGACACGGCTTCTGAGCAGCCTCAGATGGCTGGGCTCAGCTCCGAGGGCGGCCGAAAGGGCCCTCCAGACAGGCGGAGGGGGCTGCAGGGCACGGGTGAGAGCCGTGGGCGGATCCCCAGCCCTCCTGCACCCCTTCCAGGTCTGGAGCAGCTGGCGGCCCCTCTCTGGGCTCCTGGCCTTGTCCCAGATGGGAGGCGGCTGGGAAACTCCACTCCAGCGTGCCCCTTCCTCCCGGCAGTTGCCCCCAGGCACATGCAGCTTGAGACAAGGAAAGAGGAGAAGAAGCAAACGAGGCAGACAAGCGGGGCAAAGGCACGCTGTGTCCCTGCAGCGCTGCAGTGCCCGGGAGGGGCGACGGGCTGCCCCCTGGGAGGTGGGGGGCATTCAAACCCCCGGGGACGGGGCCTCCTGAGCAAAGGGCACAACGAGGCAGGACGAGACGCGGGCCAGGAAAGCAGGGAGGCCCTGTACCCGCCTTCAAGGGGCCTTCTTGAGAGGAGGGCTGGCACCCGGGAATTCCTCTGTCCATCGCCAGCTGGTCACCAACCCAAGAATCAGCTCAGGGAATAAACCCCAGGGGAAACCTTCAAAAGTATTAAAATGTACGGTGTGCGACCCAAGATTCCAGGACAAGAAACAGGAAGTGATGGCCCATCCAAAGGCAAGGGATAAACATCGAGAAATACCAATAAAGAAGGTCAGACTGTAGACATGCCAGATGAAGACCTTAAAAAAGGGGTCTTGTGTATGCCAAGGGAGCTGAGGGAGAATACACAGAAAGAACTAAAAGAAACATACCACTGCTGTACATTTCAGATGAACTGTATGCTCTATTAATATGAATCAATAAAATCAAAATGTTAAAAACACTAGGTATGCAGAAAACAAGCAATGAACAATATGAGAATCTCAATCAAGAGAGAGAAATTTTAAAAAGGAAGCAACTAGAACTACTCAAGTTGAAGTCCACAGGCACGGAAAGGAAAAATTACCAGGAGGGTTTCAGCAGCAGATTGGAGCTGGCCGAAGAAAGCATCAGTGAACTCAAAGGCAAGATGATTGAAACAAGTCAGGCCGAGGAGCAGACAGAATAAAGAATTATAAAAACCAAAAGTAGCCTAAGAGACTTCTGGGGCACCATCAAGTGGACCAATACAAGCAATATTGGAGCCCCAAAAGGAAGAGAGAGAGAGAAAGGGACAGAAAGAACATTCAAAGAAATAATGATAGTAAACTACCCAAACTTAGGAGAAGATGTGAAATACACATTCAAGAAGCCCAGAGAAAACAAAACAGGATAAACTTGAAGAAAAATACACTTAATCACATACTGATCAAACTGTTGAGTGCAAAGGACAAGAAGAGAGTTCTGAAAGCTGCAAGAGAAAAGCAACATGCTATGTACAAGGGAGTCCAATTAGATGAAGTACTGATTTCTCATCAGAAATCATGGAGGCAAGAGGCAGTGTGCTGAAATACCTGAAGTACTGAGAGAAAGCAACTGCCCACCAAGAGTCAGTGGGACTTTCCTTCAATAGTGAGGACGAGATGAAGACATTCCCAGACAGACAAACGCTGAGGGCCGCTGCCACCACTGCAGCTGCCCAAGAGCAATGCTGGAGGGAGTTCCTCAGCCTGAAAGGAAAGGACACCAGACAGTGGGTCAAACAGAAAAAGAAGTAAAGAGCTACAGTGAAGGGAGCCACCTGGGGAGTTAGAAATCCAGCACCAGTGTACTGTATCATTTTGGTATGTAACTCCTCTTCTTACTCATTGGTCAATGAAAATGCATAAAAACTAATGATAAATCTATGGCTTTGGACATACAACGTACAAAGATATCATCTGTGACAAGTGCAAAAAAAAAGGGGGATGGGAGGGTAAGGAAACAGTGCACGGGAATGATACTGAGGTCAGGCTGCTATCAAATCAAATATGTATATTTAGAATGTTAAGGGGTTTTTTGTTTTTCGTTTTTGCTTATTAAGCAGTTTTATTGCGATATATTCGCACACCATACAATCAAAACGTTTTTTTCCTATCGGGTCGTGTCATCATCTTTGTGGTATGTTGCTGCATCACACAGGGGACTTGTGCCTCTCCATGCAGGTCTGGGACGCCTTTTTCCTTTTTTTACCAGGAGGTCCTGGGGATCGAACCCAGGTCCTCCATATGGTAAAGGGGAGCTCAACTGCTTGAGCCACAGCTGCTTCCCAGGATGTTAAGTTTTAACCCCATGGTAACCACAAAGAAAATTTATGAAAAATATATCCAGAGAGAAATATAATACAAAAAATCAAATAAATATCAAAGTAGGTATTAAAGAAAGAATTGAGGGATAGGATAGGACAAAGACTAAATAGCAAAATGGCAGAATAAAGTCCTGTATTATCAATAGTGACTAAATATAAATGGAATAAATCCTCCAGGCAAAAGGCAGAGATTGGCAGACCGGATTAAAAAAGCATGATCTAACTACATGTTTCCTACAAGAGACTCACCTTAAATTCAAAGACATAAGTAGACTGAAAGTAAAAGGATGGAAAAAATATATACCATGCAAGTAGAACACAAAGGAAAGCTGGGGTGGCTATATGGATATCAAATAAAACAGACTTCAAGTAAAAAACAGTTTCGAGGACAAAGATGGTCATTATTTACTGATAAAGGGGTCATTTCAACAAGAAGCTGTGACAATTAGAAATATAGGGAAATGGATGTGGCTCAAGCATTGGGCACCCACCTACCACACGGGAGGTCCCGGATTTAGTTCCCATGCCTCGAAAACAAGACAGGCAAGACAGTGAGCTGACACAACAGGCTGGTGCAGCGAGCCGATGCAATAAGATGAGACACAAGGAGACACAACGAGGAAACACAATGAGAGACACAAGAAAAGCGGGAAGCGGAAGTGGCGTAGGTAATTGGGTGCCTCCCTCCCACATGGGAGGTTCCAGGTTCGGTTCCCCGTGCCTCTTAAAGAGAAGATGAACAGACACAGAGAGCGTACAGCAAATGGACACAGAGAGCAGCCAGTGAGCATAAACAACGAGAGGGGTAAGGAAATAAACAAATCTTTTTAAAAAAACATATATTAAAATAAACTATAAAATATAATAAAAATTAAGAAGAAAGGAGACCTACTTGGCAAGAAGAGATTAAAAAGATAAGGGAATGAAATGTGTTATTTTTATGACAATAAATTTGAAAACCTAGGGATGAGCCTGTGTAGCCCACGGGCACTGCAGTTCTCCCAGCCAGCAATTAATTCAGAAATTAGCAGAGACCCAACTTGAGACCACGAAAGCTGAGCAGGGGGGTTCTGAAAAAGCTCATCTTGCTCCTGGGGCCTCTCAGAAGTGACCCTCGCATCTGAGTCTTCCCTTGTGTGGCCACAAGGCCGGGCATGGCAGGAGCCACCCTGCAGCTGATACAACGTACAGGATGGTGCAAGAGCAGGAGAATCACGCAAAAATTAGAGCCAGAACCCGGAACTGCATCAGCTCCAAAACCCACTTTCCTCTGGACTCCAGTTATGGGAGCCATAAAATCTCCTCCCTCCTTCAGCCACCCTGAGGCATTTTCACAGCCCAGAGCATCCTACCACCCAACTTCATACCACAAATACAGCCTATAGTTCAAAACACACAAAAAATAAACTTATAAAGTTTAGAAGATAGAGATGTATTTGTGTGCCTTTGGGTAGAAGGGGCCTTCTTTGGTGAGAAGAGAAACTTAAAAGCTGTCAAGAGAAACTCACCATTGACGGCATAAAAATTAAAAATCCTGAAGGGCAAAAGGCATCACCAAGTCAAAGTGCATACAACAGCCTCGAAACAATACTGGGAATACACACAACAAACATTAAAAGATGTAAAATCCAAAGATGTTTGCAAATTGGTAAAAAAAAAAAGCAGACAACGCAAAGGCAGTGAGAATTCAGCTACGCTGGCCCTGTTTGAAGGCAGCATGAACCTTCCATCATGAGAACGTTCGTTCTCCTCCACCAGCAATCACTCTTCTGGGAACCTCCACAAAGGAAATAATCCTAAGTAGAGACAAGAGTTTCGTATAATAGGGTAAAACCTGGCAGTGGACCTGGCCCAGTGGTTAGGGCGTCCATCTACCACACAGGAGGTCCGCGGTTCAAGCCCCGGGCCTCCTTGACCCGTGTGGAGCTGGCCCACGTGCAGTGCTGATGCGCGCAGGGAGTGCCCTGCCATGCAGGTGTGTCCCCCGCGTAGGGGAGCCCCACGCGCAAGGAGTGCGCCCCGTAAGGAGAGCCGCCCAGCGTGAAAGAAAGTGCAGCCTGCCCAAGAATGGCGCCCCACACACCGAGAGGTGACACAGCAAGATGACGCAACAAGAAGAAACACAGATTCCTGTGCCGCTGACAACAACAGAAGCGGACAAAGAAGATGCAGCAAATAGACACAGAGAACAGACAGCCCAGGCAGGGTGGACAGACAGCCCAGGCAGGGTGGGGAGGGGAGAGAAATAAATAAATAAATAAATCTTAAAAATAAAAAATAGAGTAAAAACCGGAGAAAGGCCCTGTGTTCAAAGTGCACCACCTGTCAGGACGGGAAACGGTTTCCGACGCCCTCGCACACTCCAGGGTCACCTTTGTGGGAAAGTCCGCCCTTCTCTAAGCCGCCCCTCTCTCAGGGTGCAGGTGCTACTTCGGGGTGTGTCTCCGAGACCGCAGGCTCCCCCGTGTGGGGTCTGCACCTGCCGAGTGTGCCCCCGGTCCCTGACCCAACCGCACGGGCGCTCAGCCCCGTCCACCGCCGAGGACCCCCAGTGTCCCGGCCCTCGCCCGCGTACCTGGGCACGGGGTCCCTCCAGTCGCCCCTCTTGTTCGCCTTCTTGGCTCTGGAGA
Organism: Dasypus novemcinctus; assembly: GCF_030445035.2. Lineage (NCBI taxonomy): Eukaryota > Metazoa > Chordata > Mammalia > Cingulata > Dasypodidae > Dasypus > Dasypus novemcinctus. The sequence goes on from NC_080697.1 coordinate 59,235,160, forward strand.
ACTCGTTCACCCAAACGCTGCCAAACAACCCGAAGCCCACCTGCAGCCACCTCTCGGCGTGGCCCGCGGAGGCATCTGCCCCCTCGCCCTCCGAGCCGGCAGCCACGCGCGCCGCGGCTCCCGGGGGAAGGACGGGGATTTCCTGTCCACCGAGCTCCCAGGTCCCGGCTTCCTCCTTCTGCAGAGGCTCTGGCAGCGGGCTGTTGCCAGGGCGCCCCGTTTCATCGCCTGTATCGAATCTGAGAAATAGCTTCTTCCCGTGGACCTAGGAATAAAATGAACATCCATGTAAGTCTTACACGCGAGAAAGGTGAGGCTGAGTCTGACAATTTCCCAATGCAGATTTCTCCCTTCTGGCCTTGAGTATCCTGTCCCTGCCCTTGGCTTTTTGCTCCAGCTGGAGGGGCAAGTTAGAACATGGTTCTCCAAGCGACTAGGTACAAATGGAAGAATTAGGTGAGTAACTAAATATTAACAGAGCCATTCCAGAGAGAAGGATCATCCTAGAACACCTGAAGCAAACTGCTCCCCATTTTTTCATGGATATCTAAGAAATAAATGCAAACTGTCATTCTTTTATTCAAATCATAATGCATTTTTCTTTGCTAGAATAATAAGCAAACACTAAAAAAATGATAGCAGCTAAAGACATCACATTGGGGAGGTGCATTTGGCTCAGCAAATAGAGCGTCCGTCTACCACATGGGAGGTCCAGGGTTCAAACCCCGGGCCTCCTTGATCCATGTGGAGCTGGCCCCCGCACAGTGCTGATGCGCTCAAGGAGTGCCGTGCCACACAGGGGTGTCGCCCGGTAGGGGAGCCCCATGCGCAAGGAGTGCGCCCCGTAAGGAGAGCCGTCCCATGCGAAATAAGCGCAGCCTGCCCAGGAGTGGCGCCGCACACACGGAGAGCTGATGCAACAAGATGATGCAACAAAAAGAGACACAGATTCCTGGTGCTGCCAAGAATGCAAACAGACACAGAAGAACATACAGTTGATGGACATAGAGAGCAGATTACTGGTAGGGGGAGGGGAGAGAAATTTTAAAAAATCAAAAATAATAAAAGTCAAAGCCATTATTTAAAAAAAAAAAAAGCACATATGGGGAAACGGATGTGGCTCAAGCAACTGGGCTCCCGTCTATCATATGGGAGGTCCAGGGTTCGATACCCAGTGTCTCCTGGTGAGGGCAAGCTGGCCCGTGCGGAGAGCTGGCCACGCAGAGTGCTGGCAAGCATGGAGTGCTGCTCTGCGCAGGACTGCTGGCCCACCCAGAGAGCAGACACAACAAAAAGAGACACAGAGAAGAGACAATAAAAGATGCAACAGACCAGAGAGCTGAGGTGGCACAAAAGAATAATCGCTTCTCTCCCACTCCAGAAGGTCCCAGGATCGGTTCCTGGAGCTGCCCAATTAGAATACAAGCAGACACAGAAGAACACACAGTGAGTGGACGCAGAGCTCAGACAATGGGGGGAGGGGGAGAAATAAATATATCAATCTTTAAAAAAAAAAGTACATAAGTAAAGATCACAGTTCTTCCAATATGTTCTCCAATTTGTCAAGTGGCACACAAATTATAAACTGTACAATTTTTAAAAACCCTCTAACCAAAAGAGGGCCATTAGCTTTCCATGATCGCAAAATAATTTATCTGCGAAACAGAGCACGGACTACTTTTGGCCACACATTAGAAATGGTTTAACTCAACTACAGAAAAACAAACAAACAATGAATTAATAATCTGTCATAACACAATGTGCTCCAGAAAATACTTTCTGGATGCAAATTCACCAATGGTATAATTCTGACAAATAGTGAATATGATTAATCTCACTGAATTGTATGTTTGGGAGAAGCTGAGATGGGAAATTTTATGTCATACGTGTTTCCACAATTTAGAGAGAGAGAGAGACTAAAGATACAATGGCAATTAAATGCCATACATGATCCTGGACTTGATCTAATCACAGAGGATAAAATGTCCAAAAAGATATTATTGGGACAACTGGAAAAAATGGAATAACGACTGCATGCTTTATATGAATACTAAATTTCTTGAACTTGATTACTGTACATAATGAGGTTACATAAGGACTATCATTGTTTTTAAAAAATATGCATGGAAACATTAAGTGCTCAAGAAGCATGATATATGCAACCTACCCTCATATGTTTATTAGATAGGTAAATACGATAAACATGGCAAAAACGTTAAAAGTTGGTAAATCTGAGTATCCTGGCAGGGAAGTATATTAGAGTTCACTTTATTGGTTTTGTATTATTTTTCAACTGTCCTGTACACTTGAAATGATTTCTAAATGAAGTTTTTTTAAATGAAAAAAGAGAAAAGTCTGAATGGAACAGAGGGAGCACGCAGGAGGAGTGGCTGACACCCTGAAGGCAGAGGTGGAGCACCCACGCAGAGGCCGGGGCGTCCGATGGGGGCCCTCCCGATGTGACACGGCGGATGGAGGCCTGCTGCGACCCCTGCCCCAACCAAACCTACACGAAGGAACGAAACAGCTCTGAACCCACCGGAAAGAAGAGCAGAGCCGCCGCCGGGAAGGGCAGAGCGCCTGCGGGGGTGGACGGTGGCAGAGCCCAATGCCTGCAGAGGGGAGCCCCTAACCCATCGCCCCGGGCACCCCAAGGAGGCCTGAGATCTGGAGGCGGCGGGGACGGGCAGGCCTGGGGCCGCAAGGGGAGGCCTGAGCCTCCTCCACTGCTGGCGGAACTCAGCGTGGGGCAGCTCCCCGAGAGTTTAAACCCGGGGCGACCGCCGGCTGCGGGCGCTGCTGCGAGGAAGGGAGGAAGGCGCCCCCGGGACCCGGCAGGGGCTCGCGCTCCCGCGTCCCCACCGGCCGGGAAGGGGGAGCCCCGCGCCCACCACTCGGCTGAGCGGCACGTGCGTGACTCACCAGATCAAGCCCCGCGCACAGGCTGCTGTTTCCTTAAAGGTCCAAGGTGAAAGGCGGGGCAGGGTCTGAGCCCTGTCCCCCCCCCCGACGAGCAAGCAAGGAGACGCTGTGAGCAGCAGCGGCAGGGCCAGGGCTGGGCCGCCCTCTGCCCCCTTCCCAGGCAGCAGCGGGGCCTGCAGAAGCCAGGCGGGCAGAGGGGTGGTGAGCAGCGTGGGGAGCCTCCTCCCCGTCCCCCAACAGCACCTATCCAAGGGCGCAGCACGGCGCCCCCCAAAGCGTCCCTCTCGCCCAGCCTCCTGACAGAGGGGCTGGAAGAAGCTGTCAACCGTGGTTTCCAGAAGAGCTTTCTAAAAGTGCCAGCCGGCGTGCGGGTCCCTCCCACCCTCTCCCCGTCCCTCTTCTTCCTGCCTAGAAGGCAGGTGCAAGGGCTGGAATTCCACCTGCCTCCTCATCACCATGAGGAGGAGACCCACAGCCAGAGAGAAGGTGCTGGAAGGAGCCTGTTCCCGCGAAGTTGCATGCCTGCCGCGGAACCGGCAGTGCCCTCCCCTGGAAGAGGCCATCCTCTTCGCGTCTGTTATTCACCATCAAACACAATTCCTCAGACAGCAACCCGAGGGCGGCCAAGGTCAGGCAGCGGGCAGGGAAGGCCAGTGCGAGGAGAGTGGCCAGGCAGGGGAGCGCAGCCTTCCTCCCCACCTCCCCAGCCCACCTGCTCACTCCTTCCTTGCGAAGCTGCTCCTCACACCTGAATCCCCTGCCCTCTCCCTTCGGGCTCTCTAACCCCCCATCCTTCAAGGCCCAACTCAAGGCCAAAGACAGAGGAGTCTTCTGCCTGCAGGCCACGACCTCGATCTGCTCAGCAGCCCCTCGGGTCAGGGTGGCCGCTTGGGCCTCGAGCCCCTGCTCTCCTCCTCCCCTGCTCTCCTCCTCCGAGCTCAACCCTCTCACCTGGAGAGGGAGAGCCTACCTCCCAAGTGAATCCTGAGTCCCCAGGGGAAGGGACCGGCTGACAGAGAGGCCAGCCCGGCTCAGCACTGGCCTCCCCAGCAGGCCACGGCCTGGGCTCCCGTCCCAGTCATGGTCACCCCAGCAGGCTGCAGCCCGGGCTCCCGCCCCATCAGCACTGGCCGCCCCAGCAGGCTGCAGCCCGGGCTCCCGCCCCATCAGCACTGGCCGCCCCAGCAGGCCACGGCCCAGGCTCCTGCCCCGGTCACAGACACCCCAGCAGGCCACAGCCCGGGCTCCCACCCCAGTCACATCACAGGCACCCCAGGCAGCAGTCGCCTGTCCACCTGGCCACCAGGTAAAGAGTCACCGAGCAGCCCTGGAACAGCGCATGCCAGTGCGGGGACACGGCCCCTCCCACCCCCCATGCACCACCCAGCGCCTCCAAGGAGCACACACGCTGCGGAAAGACCACGGGCCAGGGCCCTGCCCCGGCTGGGAAGCCTGGGCCAAGTGCTCCCCCATGCTGAGTCTCCCGTGTCCAGCGTCTGGGCCTCGGGCGCGGGCCTCTAAGGCCTCCGCCAGCTCCAGCGCAGGACGGCTTTAGAGCCTGGGCGGGGAGGAATCGACCAGCCCCGAGTGCCGACCATGTGTCGGGCGTGAATGAGCTGAACCCCACAACTTCAGCAGGTGGGCGGCGCATCCCCACTTCACAGCTGAAGGAACGAGAGCGGAGACTGAATCACCTGCTCAGGCTCACACCGCTAAGGAGGAGCAGGGCCCACTGACAGAGTCCACACGCATCTACCCCGTGCCTCCTGGGGGCGGCACGCAGCGCAGTGCCGGGGACACAGTATCGACTGGACGCAGCCCCTGCCCTGCCCAACTGTGTCTTCCACTCAAAAGGCAGGACAAAACCAGTGGTAAGAGCCCACAGGAGTCTCTCACCTGCCTAAAGTAGATAGGCCAAGAGCGAACATGGCTCAAGCAGTTGAGCACCCACCTCTCACACGGGAGGTCCTAGGAGCCTGTTTGTTTTCACTCCTAAAGAAAAACAGACAACAAGCAAAAAACCCGAGCAGACAACGAGCAAAAACAATTGAGCAGGGAGCAGATGTCACTCAAGCAGTTGAGCACCCACCTCCCATATGGGAGGTCCCGGGTTCAGTTCCCAGTGCCTCCTAAAAAAAAAAACAGACAACTAGCAAAAAAAAAAACACACACACACAATGAGCAAAAACACGAGCACAAACAACTCAGCACAAACGACCACGCAAACAGACGAGGGAGCCCTCCTGTGGGGGAAGCAGGCAGGGCAGGCTTCTCAGAGGACGTGATATCTAAGCCAAATCCAGAACAGAAACTAAGAGCTACCAGGGTAAACCAAGGGGGCAGGAACCGGACAGAGTTGAGAGAAAAGGACAGCCTGCCCAAGCAGGAGGGAGCAACGCGTCAAAGCCAAGAGCGAGAAAGAGTGTTAGAGGAGCTCCAGGCTTCAGCGGGATGGGAAGTCAGATTCGGGGAAGGTGAAAGCAGGCTGGAGGAGGAGGCTGGAGTCAGAGCACAAGGAGCTTGTGGGCCCGCCTGAGGAATTTGCTCAAGGCAAAGAAGGCAGATTCGAACACAGAACGGACCGCTATGCTCCATCCCTAGCATCACCGCCGGCCCTGTGGGACTCCTCGGTGGTTCCCGAGCAGGGCGCACCCCCTAACTTGGGGCCTCCAGCTCCTGCACGTTTATTTTTGGACGGTTCCCCAGGCTACAAAGTGCCCACTTCTGCCCTGGGGCATCTCACTGGAAGAGGAGCAGCTGTGGGCGTCCTGGCCGTGGAAGCGGTACCAGGAGAATTCTCAGGACCGTTCCAGGGAGGCAGGGAAGGTGCAGGCGGACCCGCCCACCCGCGGCAAGTGCCAACAAGCCTCACCTGCACGTCCCGCAGCCACAGGGCCTGCAGGTCGGCGGGGCAGAGCTTCCTGCTGCTGCCCCCAGTCTTGGCCACCTGCTGCCCCACAAAGGGGGTGACCAAGCGGTGAAACTTCCTCACGGATGGCCCTTCCGGCATCCCTGTGGGCAGAGAGGGGCAAGGAGATGGCAGCGACTCAGCGTCTCCGCCAGGTGCCAGGGTGCAACAGGAGTGCGGCCGGGGGGTCCCGGGGAAGACGGCGGGGGCAGGTCCTTGCCAGACATCCTGGGTCCTGGCTCCCCTTTCCAGCCTCCTCGCCTCGACTCTGCATTTAGCAAATGCTTGTGAAGCACCCAGTGCCCTGCGTCACTTAGCCGGCATCCTCCACGCCAAGCCGGCGCAGCTGCCACAGCACCAAGGCCTCGTGGCTTTTTACCTGGACTGTGAGCCCCTGGCTCTCCCAGGCCCTCCCTGCCCCCAAGCCCACCCACAAACCCCCTTTAGAGGAGAGGTGATCCGGGGGGGACACTGGCCTTCTTTCCCACCTGGGCCCTGCTCTCCCACGGGGGCACCTCCAGCAGGGGAGAGAAGATGCCCGGGCAGGGTGCGCCTGTGCTCAGAGGCTGAGCGCCTGCTTGGTGTATGCGAGGTCTCGGGTTCAACTCCCGGTACCTCCTAAAAAAACAGAATAAACCCTGGGCAGTGTCCTCATTCATCAAGCGCTCTGGGTCTCTGTGAGTCGTGCACCTTGCCAGGTGTGGGTTTCGGGTGCTGTATGTCCAGAGCAGGGAGCCTTGTCCAGCTCAAGTTCAGCCATTACCCCAGAACGATGGAGAAATCATTGACCTCTACCCCTGATTATCCGTGACCCTCTTCTCTCACCTCCCTGAGTCATCCATGCTCGTGGAGAGGTGGCCGCACGAGGTGCAGATGCTTGATCTGCAAGTTCTGGGTGAGTGGGCTTGGCGGCCGTGCCAGCCCTGTGCCCACCCCCGGTGGCCCCGCCAGCCCTGTGCCCACCACCGCAAGCCCCTGCTAAGCCCCTGGGCCCTCGTCAGCACCAGCCTCACTGCGATGGACCGGAAACCGAAAAAACTAGGCACCGACAGGGTGGGAGCTGTCGCCGGGCGGCAATTCTGAAAACAGCACTGCAGCACTCTGCATTGGGCCGTCTTAGAACCCGGGGCTCCTGGGGGTGTGATTGCAGCATTTTCCGGGGGCCAGTTAAGTAAGAGCTGTCGCTCTCCGATGGGCTGGAATGGCATGAAAGGTTCCCCACCCGCCCTTCACGCCCCTCTACAGGGGTCCTGACCCGAGGGCTCCAGGCCACTGCCGACCTGGACCAGCTCATCTCCAACGGGAGAAGCTTCTGGAAGGGCGCCCCTGAGCCCGGGCCCCTAGCCCTCGGACTCTTCAGAGAAGGGCTGGGCAGCTCTGTGCCCGAGGGGAGGCGCTGCCCGCCGAGGACCCCGGCCCTGCCCCTGCGCGCCAGCCCACGGCCCACACTTGAAGCAGGGGCCGGGTGCTGGGCGGGGGCGCTCCTGGACGAGGAGCGAGGGTCTAGAAGGCCTGCTCTCCCCACAGGTCAACTACAGCGAGATCAAATCCAAGGCCTGCTCCCCAGCTCTGGTGGTGCACAGTCGGGGAGGGCACTGGGAGGTGGGGGGTGGGGGAGGCCGGCGAAGGGGGAGGGGAGGTAGGGGGAGGGGAGGTGGGGGGAGGGGAGGTGGGGGGAGGGGAGGTGGGGGGAGGCCAGTGTGGTAGGGAGAGGGGAGGAGGCGAGGGGGGAAAACGGGGGGGGGGGGGAGGCAGGGGGAGGGGAAGCCGGCGGGGGGGGGGGAGTGGCCGGGTGGGGGAGGGGAGGCGGGGGAGGGGAGGCGCGGGGGGGGGCAGGCAGGGTAGGGGGAAGGGAGGAGACGGCAGGGGGAGGGGTGGCGGGGGGGGTGAAGACGGGGGAGGGGAGGCGGGCGGAAGGGGGGCCGGCGGGGGGGGGGGAAGAGTCGGCGCGGGGGTGGGGCAGGGGGAGTCGGGGAGTGCGGGAGGCAGCGGGGTCCCGCGGGGCAGCCCAGGAGGCGGCGGTCCCGGGAAGGAAAAGGAGCCACCCGGGGCGCGCGTCCCAAGGGCCGCCCCCACCAGGCGTGCCGCGGCGACAACCTGCGACACGAGCGTCCTCCGGTTCCGCGGAGAGGCGGGGTCACGCGGGGCACCGGGGCGGAGGGCGGGGACTACGCGAGGCCCGCACGGCCGCCGCGGCGTGGGGGGGGGACCGTCGGGGGGCGTAGGGGGGTGGGCCGAGCGCGTGCTCGCGGCTCCCGGGGTCGGGCGCAGGGGCGGGGCGTGCAGAGGCTGGGGCAGGCCCTCGGAGGCTGAGGCTGGGACTGGGAGAGGGGGGACGCCACACCCTGGGGGGAGGAGGGGCCACCCACTGTGGGGAGGAGAGAGGCGGGGCACGCTGTGTGAAGTGGGAGAGGGGGGCACACTGCTCCTGGAAGGTGGCGAGAGGCCCAGCTGGTGCCAGGGTCTGAGGACGGCGGGGGCGGGGGCGGGGGCGGGGGCGGGTGGCGCCGCAGGGAAGGGTGCGCCCCTCCGCGCCTGCGCCCTGAGGCCCTCCCGGCCGCTCGCACCTGCGCTCACTCCGCCTTGCGGGCAGGTCCAGGTGCGCTCCACCTTCAGAGCGGTCCATCCTGGCGAAGTGTGCGCGGCCCTGGGACGTGCCTCGAGCCTTGACCGCACACCGTGGGGGGTAGCATGGGGTGTGCGAGTTCAAAAAATTATGTCCGCAAAGCAGCGATCTCACCTGTGCACTGCTGCCATCTTGCTGCGCCACCCCCCCCTCCCCCCCCCCGTCTGCTCACCTAGAGGGCGCAGGGCACGCCCTTCCACCTGCCCTGCGGTAGTGGGCCTTTAAGATGCCAGGCAGGTCCTGTGGCCAGCCCCGCCCCAACCCTCCTGTGAATCCCATTACCTGGCTTAAAAGTCAGTCTGTAGCACACCCCTCTGGGCTCATCTGCTGTTTGCCCCTTTTGTTCTTTGACAAAAGCGAGGTCAAGGGCCCTGGGCCTCTGCTGTTCTCTCTAGCATGGTCACTCCCCCATCTCCTTATTTTTGTATAGCAAGTATTTTGTGTTTGTATCTTCACAAACGTCTTTAGAGGAACATTTCTTTACCATCCTGTCTAAAATACTCTTCCCAATACAACCCATTACTCAGCTTTATTTTTCTGCTCAGCACTGATCACTGCTTGTAATTACATTTGTTTTACACGTTCACTTTCTATCTCTCTTCCATTAGAATGTACACACGGTGAGGGTGGGAATCTTGTCAGTCTTGTTTGCCACTGTGTCCCCAACACCTGGACCACGGACTGGCACTTAGCGGATGCTCAATAAATAGTTGTGGACTGAATGACTCATTTGTGGCCCAGCTCGGCTACATGCCAGAGGTATCATCTTGGGCAAGTTATTTAACCCAAGAATCACCTTTCCCATTTTAAAATAGGAAAGAATAGTAACACAGTGCTTGGTGCTTAATAAAAGTGTGATGGTTCATCTCCTGGGTCAGCTTGTCCAGTGGGTGTCCAGTTGTTTGGCCAAGCAAGCTTTGGCACGTTTGCTATTGTGAGAGCATTTTCGGACATGAATTTGCATTTATAAGCTGTTGATTGCAACGATGGCTCGTTGCGTCTACAATCAGCAAGGCAGACTGCCCTCAGTAATGTGGAGAGTCTCCGCAGCCAATCAGCTGGAAGCCTTCAAAGCCTGAACTGAGGATTTCAGAAGCAGAAAGAGGAATTTCTACTTCAACTCCGGTCAGCCAAATTCCCCTGGGCATGGACTGGCTTAGACCAGACTCAGGTTTATCGGAGTGCCCCCTGTCCTGCGGCGTTCAGACTTGGCGCACTGCAGGACAGTCTTTATTGGCGTTCCCAGCTTGGGGCCTGCCCTGTGGGATTTGAACTCGCCAGCCCCAAGGTTGTCCAATGAGCCAGTTCCTCGTAATCAATCACTTTCTATCTGCCTGCCTGTCTATCTAGCTCTCTGATCTTTTCTCTTTCTCTGGAGAATGCTAATATGCAAAGTTAGCTATTATTATTATTATTATCCCCAGATACCATCACACAGAATGTACTTAATAATTGTTGCCTTAAAAAAGACAGACTACTGTAGAGAACAGTTGGTTCGTTGCTAAATAAAAGCACTGTGGGGAGTATTGGTAAAAAGACAAGCCTTTTGGTTGATTTTGCTCAGCCTCCAGGCCTAAGGGAGTAATTCTGAGAAAGAAACTGAGGTTATCAGGAAGTTCTCATAATGTTTTTAAAGGGTGAGATTTACACCTACTATTTTCTATTATCTGAATGTTATTTTCATTTTTACCATAAGCAATTTTTGCTTTAAAATTACTTAATTTAAATTTTGATTTAAAAATCAAAATTTTATGTAAGGAAGCGGATGTGGCTCAACGGCTAGAGCGTCCACCTGCCATATGGGAGGTCCAGGGTTCAAACCCCGGGCCTCCTGACCCATGTGGTGAGCTGGCCCACATGCAGCGCTGATGCACGCAAGGAGTGCCGTGCCACGCAGGGGTGTCCCCCACGTAGGGGAGCCCCACAGGCAAGGAGTGTGCCCCGTAAGGAGAGCCACCCTGCACAAAAAAAGAGCAGCCTGCCCAAGAATGGCGCCACACACACGGAGAGCTGACACAGCAAGATGACGAAGCAAAAAGACACAGATTCCCACGCCACTGACAAGAATGCAAGAGGACACAGAAGAACACAGCGAATGGACACAGAGAGCAGACAACGGGGGGAGGTGGGGAGAGAAATAAATAAAAAATAAATCTTTAAAAAAAAATTTATGTTAAAGAATAAGAAAGGTAAAATAACAGGCTCTTTTAAAATAAGTTCTCCAAGGAGTCTGGGGCCCTGTCTGAGCGGACATTCAGGAGGTGGCCCAGCAGCGCAGCCCTCCGCGGGCCCGGCCGAGAGGCCTCTGGGAGTGCTTGCCCGGCGGACGGGCCGCCCCTCAGCGCTGTCCTGCCGAGGGCCCGGGCGCCGCGCCAGTCCGCCGGGCGGCGGAAGGCCGGGCGCCGGAGCGGGTTGGCTTCACAGCGGCGATTTGTCAGCTTTCCCGCGCACAGCGCCGAGGCTGGGACAGTCCAGATGGAGGCCACAGAGCCTGCTGCCGGCCGCCCGGACTGCTCCGCCCCCGGCCAGGCACGGGCGTCTGCGGGCCTCTCCCTGCGCTTCCGAGCCTCCTTGCTTCCGCTTCTTGCTTCGTGGCTTTCCCGCGCTGTCTGAATTTATTCTCTTATTAAGGAGCCCAGTAAGAGGCTTAGGACTCACCCTGACCGTGGCTTACTGAAGCCCCTAACCCGGGGCTCCTCCCCGCTGGAGCCCCCACCCCCAGAGTGGACCCGTTCTCAGAGCATGGCTTTTCCGGGTTCACACAGCTTCGAACCTTCCCTGGCAGGGAGTGAGAGCAGGAAGGCCCGGGGAAGCCCGGGGTATCTGGATCCTGGGTTTGGAGACGGGGGGCATGAGATTTAGGGCATGTGGTTGGCGGGAGGAATGCCCAAGGAGCTTCTGGCCTCCCTCGCTCCACACGTCATCTGCAAACGACACCCACCACAGGACGCCTCCTGCTTGGGGTCAGCTTCCAGCTTCCCTTCCCGGAGACCCTGAGACGGGAGGGAAGCCACGGCCTCATTCCTCATCTCTTCTTCGGATCTGGCATCTGAGAAGGCCCTGCGGAGGCCAAAGGGCTGCGCCGCTGAGAAACCAAATGTTCGCAGCTTAGCCGTCACTTACGGAGCACGTGCTACGCTCAAGGCGCTGCGCTGGGCCCTTCTCCTATTTTGCCCCATGTAGCAGTTTGGTATAGTTATGCATTCCAAAATAGATATTGGATGGTGTTTGTAAACTGGTCTGTACCTGAGTGTGATTAAATTATGATTAGGGCTTTGATTGGGCCACATCAGTAGGGCATTGTGTCCCCACCCCTTGGTGGGTGGGGACTCACAGATAAAAGGCATGGCAAAGGACAGAGTTGAGGGTTTTCTTTTTTTTTAAGGTTTATTTATTTATTTTTCTCCCCTCCCCCCCGACCCTGGCTGTCCGCTCTCTGTGTCTCCTTGCTGAGTCCTCTTCTTTGTCCGTTTCTGTTGTTGTCAGTGGCACGGGAATCCGTGTCTCTTTTTGCCACGTCACCTTGTTGTGTCAGTTCTCCGTATATGCTGTGCCATTCCTGGGCAGGTGGCACTTTCTTTCACGCTGGGCGGCTCTCCTTACAGGGCGCACTCCTTGCACATGGGGCTCCCCTACGTGGGGGACACCCCTGCATGGCAGGGCACTCCTTGCGCGCATCAGCACTGCGCATGGGCCAGCTCCACACGGGTCAAGGAGGCCCGGGGTTTGAACCGCGGATCTCCCATGTGGTAGACGGACGCCCTAACCACTGGGCCAAGTCCGCCATCCCAGAGTTGAGGATTTTGATGTTGGAGTTTGATGCTGAAGCCTTAAGCTGGAGCCATAGGAAGTAAGCTCACAGAGGAAACAGAAGCAAGCCCCAGGAAGAGAGGAACCCTGAGCCCAGGAAGAAGCAAGCCCTGGGAAGAGAGAAACCCTGAACCCAGAGAGAAGCAAGACCCTGTAAGGGAGGAACCCAGGAAGCCTGAACCCTCACAGACGTCGGCAGCCATCTTGCTCCAACATGTGGAAATAGACTTTGGTGAGGGAAGTAACTTATGCTTTATGGCCTGGTATCTGTAAGCTCCTACCCCAAATAAATACCCTTTATAAAAGTCAACAGGCTTCTGGTATTTTGCATTAGCACCCCTTTGGCCGACTAATACACCCCATTATCTCTGGACATACAAACGAGTCACAGCATCTCTGAATATATTCCTTTATTAAGGGGGATACTGTTCCACGGTGTTATCATGCTGCTGTAAAGCCAGGCTTCTCCAACTTTAATGTGCATATGAGTCACTGGGAATCTTGTTATTGCAGATTCTAACCAGGAGGCGTGCAGCAGGGCCCAAGATTTTGCCTTTCTGGTAAGTTCCCAGCTGCTGCTGCTGCTGCTGCTGCTGTTGCTGGTGCAGGGACCACATTTTACTTATTTAATTTATTTGTTTTTTAATCTCTCCCCCCCCCCCCAGTTGTCTGCTCTCTGTGTCCATTCGCTGTGTGCTCTTCTGTGTCCGCTTCTGTTCTTGTCAGTGGCACGGGGAATCTGTGTCTATTTTTGTTCCATCATCTTGCTTCGTCAGCTCTGTGTGTGCAGTGCCACTCCTGGGCAGGCTGCACTTTCTTTCCTGCAGGGCGGCTCTCCTTATGGGGCGCACTCCTTGCAGGTGGGGCTCCCCTACGCGGGAACACCCCTGTGTGGCACGGCACTCCTTGCGTACATCAGCAGGTGGACCAGCTCACCACACGGGCCAGGAGACCCTGGGTTTGAACCCTGGACCTCCCATGTGGTAGGCAGTTGTTCTATCAGTTGGGCCAAATCCGCTTCCCCAGGGACCACATTTTGAGAAGCAAGGGCTTAGAGCTCAGTGCTTGGCTCTTGTGCTGATTAATTTCTTGTGTTTGTTTGGCCAAGTTACAGTGTCCAGTCATTTGGTCCAGCAAGTGCCGGCCTGGTTGTTACTGGGGGGGTACTTTGTAGATGGATCTAAATCATTTATCCATTGATTGCAGCTACAATTAGCAAAGGAGCTTGCCCTCAGCAGTGTGGGTCGCCTCACCTTATCAGCCGGTGGCCTTAAAGGGGGAACCGAGGACTTCGGCAGGCAGAAGGAAGAACTTCCAGCTGTACTTCAGATACCCAGGTTCCCCGGGAGAATCCCCCTCTACCTTCATCAGCGTTCCCAACTTGTGGCTTCTCCTGGGGAATTCGACAGCACCTCATCAAACTCCCGGCTGCGACCTCCCCTGCAAATCTGGTCCACCAATCCCCACTGGCACGTGAGCCAATTCCTATAATAAATCTCAATATGTTCATATATATATACACACACACACACAGAGTATACATGTATGCAGTCAGGTCTGTTTCTCTGGAGAAACCTAACACATAATTCAGTAATTGATAGGCATTCAATAAATACCTGTTGAATGAATGATTAAATGAGATATTAGCAAGGAAACACTTATAAACTGTAAAGTGCCATGCAAGTATATGCAATCATCATTCTAAGAAAACAAGACTGAAGAATATTCTTAGAAAAGGGCAATGGCTGGAAGAAAACCACTAGAGGCTAGCGGTTAGGAGCACTTCTTGGGCATCAGTTTGCCTGGATTCAAGTCCCACCTTCCAGCTGGGAGAGCTTGGGCAGGTAGCTTAATCTTTCGGTTCCTCAGTTTCTTCATCTGTAGAATGGAGCGAAAGGCCTACTTCTTTGGGTTATTGAGGTGATTCACATAAAGCTCTTAGCAATGGGCCTGACACACAGCAGAAGTTCAGTGTATTTTTATTATTGTTTGTCTGTCTCCTAGATCTGAGGGCAACCCCCATGCCCTCAGGGGTACAGGCCCCAAGAACTTAAGAGTCAGTGCCAGCTGCCCAAGGGCCATGGAGCCAATTTCTCTCTCTCTGTCCCACATTTATCCAACACGGTTCAAGTTATAATATATATGAAAATAGATTAAGATACAGCTGCATCAAGCCTCAGAGGTCTTTCATTTCAGTACCCTGCAGCCCCTCTCAAGCCTCCTCATCACCTCAATGTCGTTTATTGATTTAAGAAAATACAGGAGAAGAGACATGGCTCAAGCAGTCGAGTACCCGTCTACCACAGGGGAGATACCAGGGTTGGCTCCTGGTGCCTCCTAAAGAAGACAAGCAAGACAGTGAACTGACGTGATGGGTTGGTGTGGCAAGATGATGCAACGAGGAGACACAATGAGAGACACAACAGGCAGGGAGTGGAGGTAGCTCATGGGATTGGGCACCACCCTTCCATATAGGAGATCCTAGGTCCAATTACCAGTGCCTCCTAAAAATAAAATGAGCAGACACAGAGAGCACACACAAGCAGACACAACGAGCACAAGCAATGGGGGTGTGTGTGATTAAATAAAATAAATCTTAAAAAAAAATTCACCAGAACTTACAGCACAGCACCCTGGAGAATCTGGATCTGAGTCCTGCAGGGCTGCCGAAGCTGGGATTACCTTCTAGAGCCTATAGGCCACTCTGCATTAGCTCTGCATTAATGGTATTTCTATTCTTTGAAGGGGCATTGAGAATCAAAGACTGATGACAGAGATTGGTCAAGTGATGTAATTCTGTTTGGGGCCCCAAACCAAAGAAGCAATAAGCCTTGTTTCCTTAGGCTGTGTATGAGCCGGTCTGGATAAAGTCTAAAGGGTATTCCTAGATTTATTTGGAATAAGTTCACTTTCCAAGATGGGTTTTTTGAGGGCCAGTGTTCATTTGGATGTATGATCTCAAATGGTTTTTAACCTAATTACTTGGCATAATAAACATAGTTTCCACTTGGAGAGAATCAATCTGGAGTCTCTTGAAGGAGCTTTTTCAAGTCCTCGGGGCCCTGAGGTTTTCTTCCTTAGCAACCAGATAGTGTGAAAAGGAGAGAAAGGTGAGTCACCTTTGATTTCACCAGCTGCTGGCCCCAATCCTGGGTGCTAGCTCTGATTCAGTCAAACTCTGGGGACTAACTGATGTCTTTTTCCTGACCATCCTCATAGCAGGACAGAGGACCAAAAAGGAAGTGACTTGTCCTGTCTAATAACAGATAATTTCAGATTTGAGCTATCAAGGACTTCTTAGAACGTGAAAAGACCTTAAAGATCTCCTGGTCCACAACATTTTATAGATGAGGTTGCCGAGGTGATGAGCAGTTGGTGGGAAATGGATGTGGCTCAACCAACTGGGCTCCCATCTATCACATAAGAGGTCCAGAGTTTGATGCCCAGGGCCTCCTGGTGGAGGCAAGCTGGCCCATGCGCAGTGCTGGCCCGTGCGGGAATGCAGCCCCGTGCAGGAGTGCTGGTCGACCCGGAGGGCTGGCACAGCAAGATGATGCAACAAGAGACACAGAGAGAGAAAATAAGATGATGTAGCCGAACACAGGAGCTGAGGTGGTGCAAGAGAGTCATCGCCTCGCTCCCATTCTGGAAGGTGTCAGGGTTGGTTCCCGGAGCCGCCTAATGAGAATACGAGCAGACACAGAAGAACACACAGCGAGTGGACAAAGAGAGCAGACAATGGGGGAATGGGGGAGAGGGGTCAGAAATAAATAAATCTTAAAAAAAAAAAAAGCAGTTGGTGAACTGCCCCAAATCACTTAGCTGGACTGTGGCCAAGCCTGGACTTGAAGAGAGTTCTAGAATTGCCAGGTTGTTTTGCTCTTTCTGGCAGGGCCCTCCCACTTTTGGAGGCAGCAGCAACACTGGTAGAGACAGAGTTCAGGAAGGATCTGTGCGTGGCAGGGGTCCCCTCCTGCAGCCCTTCGACCCCAGGGAGTCACTCCTCAGGAGCCCTGCAAGTAGTCCAAAGGCCGCCAGCCCTCCAGCCGTGTCCGTAACAAGGCTCCAGGGTAAACAAAACAAACACCTTTGCCTTGGGTGGTGGAAGCCGCTATCTGGTGCCTGAATGTTGAGACTAACAGTTATTCTTGTCCTTTTCTTTTTTAAAATTGAGGTATAAGTAACATGAAGTTATGTCTGATCTATGAAAATTATTTTCATGAAATTATATAAAACTTCTTTAAAAGGTGGGAACTGAAAAGAAAAAAAAATGGTGGGAACTGCAGAGAGTGGGAGGATGGAGTGACGGGGATTTTGACTGCAAAGGCTGGAAATCCCAAGGGAAGAGCTAGGAGAAAGCACTGCTGAGGGCGCAGAGAAGCTGGAATAAGGGGGTGGATAGCTGAAAGTTTTCCAAGCTCAACTCCAGCGGTGCCCGGGGCGCTCTGAACAGCACAGCCCCTCATTTGCATGGAGAACCACCAAGGGTGAGGTGTCACCCACCGCTTCCTTCCGCAGGGGACTCTGTCCTGGGCTTCTTTGGGATTCCATTACTCCAGACTTCTTACCGCGTCTGTCCTCCGTCCCAGCTTCAGCCTCAGGAAAGCAGCGAAGAAACAATGGCTATTGAGAATTTTTATTTTCTTGGGCTCTAAAGGAAGGGACAACAGAGAAACGGGGTCTCGTTTTTTAAAAGAGATTTATTTATTTTCCCCCTTCCCCTCCTCCTGCCCTGCTGTTTTTGCTGTCTTCTCTTCTCGTCTTCTCTATAGGGTTCACCGGGATTTGATCCTGGGGACCCCTGATGAGGAGAGAGGTTCCCTGTCAATTGCACCACCTCAGCTCCTGGTCTCTGCTGTGCTTAACCTTGACTCTCTCCTTGTCTCTCCTCTGATGCGTCATCATCCTGCTGCGTCACTCACTTGCGCGGGCACTGGCTCACCACGCGGGCACGCTTTCTCTTCTTTTTTCACCAGGAGGCCCCGGGGCCTCCCATATGGTGGGCGGAAGCTCTATCGCATGAGCCACATCCGCTTCCCTAGGTCTCGTTTTTTAACATCTTTAATCAAAACCTATTTCACTTGAGCAAGTCCATCTTTTTTCAGATTTTTAATTTATTTTTTATTCCTTTTTATTTTGAGCAAGTCCCTCTTGGAGACAAGGCAGCACAAGAGACGCACAGTACCTGTGTTATAAATGAGAGCAGCCTGCTGGACCTGGGCTGCTGCGAGTGAACTCCTCGAATCAGGGTCTCGGGTGAGGAACCTGCAGCCACTGGTGGACTCCGAAAGGGATTAGAACCGCAGCAGCATCCACTTTAGAGCCCATCGTAGGGTCAGAGGTCGTCGCCCAGATGAAGAGTGATGAAGAGTGATGAAGAGTGATGAAGAATGCCCCCATAGCTTTAGGGCAAAGGCCATGACCAGAGCAAGATGGGGCAAGGGGACGGACGGAGTGTGCGGGTGTGTCTGTGGGGGCATGGGTGTGGGGTGTGGGTGTGAGGGGTGAAGGGCATGTGGGGTGTGAGGAGTGGGGTGTGGGGGGTGTGGGGTATGAGAGGGGTGTGGGGTGGGATTTGTGGGGTGTGGGGTGTGGGTGTGGGGGGTGGGGTGTGGGGTGTGGGGGGTGTGGGGTATGAGAGGGGTGTGGGGTGGGAGTTGTGGGGTGTAGGGTGTGAGGTGTGGGGTGCGCCCCGTGTGCTCCTGCCCATCACCCTCCCTGGGAGGAGAGCAGCCTCCCTCTTGCATCCCGATCCCTTCCCAGGCCCGCCGTCCCCCCCAGGCCCACTGTCCCTGGCATCTAGCGAGCCCCCGACCCCGCGAGCCCCCAGCCCAACCCCGCGAGCCCCCGGCCCCGCTGAGCCCCCGAGCCCGCGAGCCCCCGACCCCGCGAGCCCCCGGCCCCACTCAGCCCCTGACCCCGCTGAGCCCCCGGCCCCACGAGCCCCCGACCCCGCGAGCCCCCGGCCCCGCTGAGCCCCCGACCCCGCGAGCCCCCGACCCCGCGAGCCCCCGACCCCGCGAGCCCCCGGCCCCACTCAGCCCCTGACCCCGCTGAGCCCCCGACCCCGCGAGCCCCCGGCCCCACTGAGCCCCCGACCCCGCGAGCCCCCGACCCCGCGAGCCCCCGGCCCCACTCAGCCCCTGACCCCGCTGAGCCCCCGGCCCCGCGAGCCCCCCGACCCCGCGAGCCCCCGGCCCCGCTCAGCCCCCGGCCCCGTGAGCCCCCGACCCCGCGAGCCCCCGACCCCACGAGCCCCCGGCCCCACTCAGCCCCTGACCCCACTGAGCCCCCGGCCCCATGAGCCCCCGACCCCACGAGCCCCCGGCCCCGCTGAGCCCCCAACCCGCGAGCCGCCGGCCCCACTGAGCCCCTGAACCTGCTGAGCCCCCGACCCCACTGAGCTCTGACCTGCACGCGTCTGCAGTCACCCTGCAGGGCTAAACCCAGGTTTCAGCAGGGGGTGTGGAGCAAAGCCCAAACCAGGAAAAGAAAGCTTGATTCTGAAAAGCTACAACTGTAGTAGGTCGTGTTTGTTTCCTCCACTCCCAGATGGCTCCCTTGTCTGTCTGCTCGTTGTCTCTGCTCACTGTCTCTGCTCATCTTTTAGGAGTCACCGGGGAGTGAACCCCGGACCTCCCGTGTGGGAGGTGGGTGCCCAACTGCTTGAGCCACATCCACACTCCTCATATATGTTTTGTTTTTATTTTTTTGTTCTCCCAAGTAACTGAACAGGTTTTTTGGAAATGCCACTGCCTCAGCTTTCTGCATGGAAAATACTAAAAAGGGGGAGGATTTAAAAAAAAAAGATTTATTTATTTCTCTCCCCCCCCCACCCTGGTTGTCTGTTCTCAGTGTCTATTTGCTGCTTCTTTGTCCGCTTTTGTTGTTGTCAGCAACACAGGAATCTGTGTTTCTTTTTGTGTCATCTTGTTGTGTCAGCTCTCAGTGTGTGTGGCACCATTCCTGGGCAGGCTGCACTTTCTTTCGTGCTAAGCGGCTCTCCTTACGGGGCGCACTCCTTGCACGTGGGGCTCCCCTATGCGGGGAACACCCCTGCATGGCAGGGCACTCCTTGCGTGCATCAGCACTGCACATGGGCCAGCTCCACATGGGTCAAGGTGGCCCGGGGTTTGAACCGCGGACCTCCCATGTGGTAGGCGGACGCCCTAACCACTGGGCCAAGTCCGCCACCGGGGGAGGATTTTGATCATACCAGAGTCAGAGTTTCATAGGCACCACCTCTCCCCTGGCGAGTAAGGGATAAAGGCTCCAGTAACCAAAATGAAAGCACGTGTCAAGGGGAAGATGGACCACAGAATGGCAGATATTCCTGGAAATTTTGCTTCTGAAGCTCAACCTTGAAACTTTGAGACGGTCCTTATAGAATGGATGATGCAGATATGTACTTTTGTTAGATGACAGTCTATTTGTGTCCTAGGTTGAAACAAGGCAAGGGTACAATCTAGAAGAGGAGCTCTGGGGGGCTGTGAGCGGTTTGTCTAAACAATTCCCAGCCCAGCTCCACATAGTGTATGTTCATTGAATATAGACTTATTTTGTTACTATTCATCCAAGCCAAACATGACAGCCACCTCTGTACTGCTCACCCCCTCCCGCCAGTCCCCCGCATTCAAATATTAAGGACTAAATGTTCTCCAACTGTTAAATGGCCTGGCCTGTGCTTAAAAATGTTGTCATGGCCAGAGGTGGGACCACAAGGTACCGTGTGTGATTTCTTACGTAGATACGTGCTTGTTGGCTCTTCACTTGCCACACTGGAAGGACAGACATTTATTCTAATGACACTGCCATTTCTCCTACTCCCACCAGTCCCCCAGCCACCTCCCAATCATCTGGAAATCCCTCTGGGAATTGCTTCTCTTAAAATATTCTGATGGTTAACAAATTAACTTCCTCTGAGGACAGATTTGATTTGGGGTTGGGCACGGTGGCAGTTTGAGATTATTTATGAATTCCAAAAAGAGACATTATGTTTGTAAACTGGTCTGTTCCTCTGGGCACGAGCCCCTCTGAGTGTATTAGATTCAGCTGAGGTGGCTTTGATTCAATTATGTTAAGATTAGAGCTTTGCTCTTGATGTAGAGGGGGACTACACATAAGCATCCCAGGGCCCATAGGATGGAGGAATAGAGTATGGATTAGAGTGGACTTACTGGTGTTCTGCTGGGGAACTATTGTGACTAGTAATGGAAGAAACTGTAGCATGGATGTGGAAAGTGGCCACAGTAGCTGCTGAGGGTAGGGAGAGGGAAGAAGAGATATGATGTGGGGGCAGTCTCAGGACTTGGAGTTGTCCTGGGTGGTGCTGCAGGGACAGATGCTGGACATAGTGTGCCCTGTCATGGCCCACAGGGTGGACCTGGGGGGGGGAGTGTGGACTACAACGTGGACCACTGTCCATGTGCTGCAGCGGTGCTCCAGAATGTATTCACCAGGTGCAGTGAATGTGCCACGATGATGGAAGAGGTTGTTGATGTGGGAGGGGTGGGGTGAGGGGGGGTGGGGGGGTATATGGGGACCTCTTATTTTTTTAATGTAACATTTAAAAGAAAATAAAGAAGAAAAAAAGATTAGGGCTTTGATTTGACACGTCCATAGGGCATGACTCAGGCTGAGTCCCTGCCCCCTTGGTGCTCTCTATGAACAGACACTCAAGAAGACACACAGAAGATATACGAGAGAGAGAGCTCCATAGACTTGGAAGAGGAGAATACTTCGATCTTGTGGCCCCGGGGAGAGCTGAGCCACACGCCCTATAATTTGCAGCTGAAGAGAACAGAGCAGCTGAGCTGCTGAGGCCCCAGAGCCCAGGCGGAGACCGCCCGCCATCTTGCTTCAACACGTGGCAAGCGACTTGGGTGAGAAAGTACCTCTTATGGTGCCTCCAGTTGGACTCTTTAGGGCCTGGTAACTGTGAGCTTGTACCCCAAAATACAACCCTTTATAAAAGCCGACGGAGTTCTGGTACTTAGCATCAGCACCCCTTTGGCTGATACAGGCACTGAGTCTGGTGAGAGGAGTCTGAATCAAGTCTAATTATACCATTTGGAGTAAAGTACAAGTTATTACTACATAAGGAATGAGCTTGAGCTCTGGTATTCCATTTAATTTTGTTCTGAGAGCCATTATTACTACAGAGGAGAGGTAATTATGTTTAAGGCAAGGACTTCATCAGAAAGCATGTACTTCCTAAGGGAAGTAAGTCCTGGTAGGTTTTATGTCTGTTGTTGGTTTTTAAATCCACTGTATTACTTTTAGTTACCAGTGTTCCTGGTTACTCACTCTTCTCGATGGCAGCTAAGTTTAACAGCTTTGCTGTTCCTTAGTAAATTTCAGAGATTTTCGGATTTTACCTAAAAATGGTTGTTATAGTTTTTCTCTTACCCATGCAGAATTAATAACGGTGCTCCTGTGAAAGGCTGGGTGACCCCAGAGGCCAAATGGGTGTGGCACATTCCAGCTGAGAGGGCAGGAAACCACCCACAGTTCTGAATGGGCTGGGTGGATTCACGCCATCTGGTTCTCATCTCAAAGGTAGGGCATCAGAGGGGGGCCTGGGAAAACTGTCTAACACATGCCCACCCCGCCCCTTTCAGGATGAAACAATTAAGCAATTCTATAACCTAAGAAGGTAAAGACTTAGAATTGGATAAAGGACAGAAAGTTTCAGTTCCCTCTCCATTGGTGCGAAACCTTTAGGGGCTTGTTTGGATCAAACCATAAAGGAAAAGCAGAAGACACAGCCAGAGCTCCCCAACACACACCTGGAATCAGACGGGGTGGAGGGCCCATTTGCCCAAGAGCCCCTGGCATCCTGGGGGTCACCTCTGAAAACGCCCTCCTCCTCTACTGAGCAACCTCTGTTGGGCCACAAGGACCTCCAGTTAATGGTTGGTCCAGCCCGTCTCCTAGGAAACCAAAGCCTAAAGTGACCTATCCAAAGTCACATGTTTGGCAGTAGCAGGGCTGGGATGAGTGTCTTTTCCCCAGATGCATCATGTACAGAGAGGACACCTTGGCCAACTGCCAGAAATGAACGGAGAAAATAATGTATCAAGTAGCCTGGGAGGGAGTCAGCAAAATTCCGTGGGCTCAAGATTTCCTTGCAAGAGAGCGGCAGCAACCACCCCCCCCAGGGCTCTAAAACAGGGACGTGGACTTGGCCCAGTGGTTAAGGTGTCCACCTGCCATATGGGAGGTCCAGGGTTCAAACCCTGGGCCTCCTTGACCTGTGTGGAGCTGGCCCATGAGCAGTGCTGATGCGCGCAAGGAGTGCCGTGCCACACAGGGGTGTCCCCATGTAGGGGAGCCCCACGCACAAGGAGTGCGCCCTGTAAGGAGAACTGCCCAGTGCAAAAGAAAATGCAGCCTG
This sequence comes from Dasypus novemcinctus, assembly GCF_030445035.2. NCBI lineage: Eukaryota > Metazoa > Chordata > Mammalia > Cingulata > Dasypodidae > Dasypus > Dasypus novemcinctus. The sequence goes on from NC_080697.1 coordinate 59,257,822, forward strand.
CCCAGGAGTGGCACCTAACAGACGGAGAGCTGACACAACAAAAAGAAACACAGATTCCCGTGCCGCTGACAACAGAAGCAGACAAAGACAACGCAGCAAATAGGCACAGAGAACAGACAACTGGGGGAGGGGGAAGGGGAGAGAAATTTAAAAAAGAGAAAAACAAATCTTTAAAAAAAAACCACACACAAGACCTCTAAAACAGCAGGAGGCGGGGCAGAGGAGGAGTACAGATAAATTTATTAGTTAAATACTGATTTTACAGCCATTCCACCTTAAGACAATGTTAACAGGGTTGTGGGCTAGGGAAGGTACGTGAGGTGCCTTCGCGCAAGAAAACCACGGAAACGATGATTAAACAGGAATCTCTGCTACAGCCCTGCGGCTTCTCGGGCGGGGGCCGGGCGTCCCCGGGCAGAAGGCGGGAACGCCGGTCAGCTCCGGCTCTGTCGGTCACAAGGACGAGGACGAGGGCGTCTTCACCGACCGGAGTCACAGCAGAAAAAGCACAAGGGAGAGGAGCAGAAGGCCGGCTCCCCAAGAGCCCCAGCCTCGCGCCCCGGCCTCGGTGTCTTCTCGCACCCCTCGTCTTCCGGCTCTCCGTGTCTCGTTTTTAAACGATGTGGCCAAGTCTCGGGCTTGCCACCACTTGCATGATGGATGCCCCCTGGGGAGAAGGTGCAGGTCCCGGCGCCCCGCACGGCCAAGGTCAGACAGCAGGCAAGCCAGAGTGCATGGAAAACCCGCACCCCAGCCACAGGGCCCCCCGGGCGGCGCCCGCCCTCTCCAGAAGGATCCCGAGGCCTCCAAGAGTGTTTGTCCAACGCGCCTGAGAGGCACAACTTTCCTGTCCTTCCCGGGAACCCCCGCAGGCATGCTGGACTGAGGGCAGGGGCTTTTTAGAGGGGGCGGGGGGAAGCCCTGCCCAAGGGGGCTGCCATCTGGCTAACTTGCCGAGCTCGTGTTTTCTGGGAGACACACGTCCCGGCTGAGGGCAGAGCTAAATCACTCAGAGCAGGAGGAAGGATTTTTATTCTAAGGGACCTTGGGGCGAAGCGAAGGGGCGAGGGAAGGTGGCCCTGGGCAGGGGGAAGGAATCTGGGGCAGGGGGAGTCGCGCCGTCGAGATTCTGAGGGCACCTACACTGTGTGGCGGGCGGGGAACCCTCCTCCACGCCCCAGTTCATCTCAGTCCCATCTGCGTTACACCCAGCGTGTCTGGAGTCGGGACTCGGTACTGGGGGACGCGAGGACGTGCCAAGCCTCCAGGGGAGTGTCGGGCGAGGGCAGAGGCTCGGTGCGCCCCCGTGACACGTCGAACGGACGCTCTAGGGCAGGTGGCACGGGGCGGGCCATCCCCCTCCGGTAGATCCCTGGTGCTGGGAATGCAATTTAAAAGCCACGCCCTCGGGCCACCATGGTGGGAAGGTGGGGAGAAGGGTGCCCCCGTCTTCTGTGGGGGCGCCACGCGAGGAGGGGGAGAGAAAGGCGAGCCTCTAGCTCTCCGGAAGAGGCTGCGCGCTGGCGGAGCGGGGCTGGCTCTGCTGCAGGTGGCCCGGCTCCTCCCAGGTCCCCCGGCTTGGAAAGGCCCCCCCGACAGCCCTCGGCCCCCTTGTCCCCTGCCCAGCTCAAGGGCCTTCAAGTTTCTTCCCAGTTGTTCTTCTGGAGTCATTCTCAGAGGCGGCGGCCACCGAGCGCTGGGCGCCCATCTCCGCGGTCCTCCCGGCCCCGCGTCCGCAGGAGTTGGAGGAGGGAGGGGGCGGGTTACGCGGTGATTATGTCCCCGTGACCGTCAGTCAAGACCGGGCTGCCCCAGGAGTCCTGCTTGGAGGCGGCCTGCGGCGACTGGCTCACAGAAGCCGCGTAGCCCTGCGGGGAGAGCTTCAGGGCCGAGAGCACCGGGTGCACGGGGGGCCCGTGGGCTGGCATCGCGCCGGCTGAGAACGTCTGCAAGCAAACGGCGAGAGGTGAGGTCCCCGGCCTCCGTCCCCAGGGCTCAGGACTCCCCCGGGGGGCGCTGCCCCAAGGGTCAGAGGCCGGAGGAGGGGGGGCGCCGGGGGCGCGTCTCTCTGTTGTTTCAGGGCCTCATGATCTGTAAAGGTCTGGGTGGCTTCTGAGCTGCCCTGGTGCACGCGGCCAGCAGGAAGCATGAGTCACAGGGGCCTCTTCTGGCTCCTCAGAAGAGCCCGGTAAGCCCAGAGCCGCGGGGCCCACCTTGAGACCACCTGTCCCCTCTCCCAGCCCAGAAGGGCTCCCGGCTCTCCCAACTTTTCGGGACCAGCTTCCTGTTCACTCTGGGGGGGGGGAAGCTCCTTAGGACACTGGCCCCCCCTCCAGTGTCTGGGGAGCGGGCTGGTAAGGGGAGACCGCAACCAAGCCGGGGGGCGACCAGAGAGGGCAGCGGTCGGGGGCAGCGACACGGCCGCAGCTGAAGAGGGAAGCAAGGGCGCTGCTGAGCCACCCCCTGCGCACACGCGTGGAACCGCACCCACAGGCGATCCCCGCTCGCACGGCACCCCGCCTGGGCCCTCCTCCACAGCCCCTCGCGCCAGCCGCTCTCCCCGCGGCCGTGTCCAAGCCTTGACCCATGCCAGGAGGGCCCTCTCTCCTGCTTCCTCCAGTTAAAACCCCACCCACCCCTGGAGGCGAGAGCTGGTTAGGAGATGCACCTGCCTGGAGACCCCCGCAGCCCTCCCACAGCCCCTCTCCCCTCAACACACACGCAGCCTGAGCTAGGCTGCCGCCGTGTGTGGAATTCCTCTCCCTCCACACCGTGTGCCAGCCCCGGGACCGCCAAAGGCCCTGGCATCTGAGCAGAGGCGCAAAACACTGCGTGTTACCGATGTGTGCCTAAGTCGGCTGCAGCCTGGGGAGATTTGGTGGCAGGCGTCCTGGTGCAGCCAGCCCTCGGCGGGGCGAGGCACGAGGAGCCCCGAGCCCCGCGCCACCGGCAGCCTGGCCGCGCGGGCCGTGGCCGCCCAGCGCTCTCGGGTCTCCCCGTCCCCGCGCGCCGTCCTCCCTCGCGCCCTGGGGCGTACCTGGGACAAGGGGCTGGTGTGCCCGTAGTGAGAGGACAGCCCGGGCTCCACCTTGATGGGGCGCATCTCCTCGCCGCCGCCGCTGGCCGCGTTGTTGGAGCTGCTGGAGGCGCTGCTGGAGGGAGGGAGGCTCTCGCTGCCCGCAAGACCTGGAAGGAGGAAGAGGCAGGACAAACGGACGGCTGTCCTGAGACAGCCCGGAAAGGGCCGCACTGACGGCTTTACTTACGTCGGCTGGGGAGAGAGGCAGGGCCCTTCCGCCAGGGCAGGGCAGCGGTTCTCAAAGCGGGGCAGAAGGACGGGAATACCGAGGCGGCTTTTCCAAACGGCAGGTGCCCCCTCATTCCCAACCCTCGGGGCCACGCGTTTCAGGATTTTAAAAAGCGCAGTTTCGCCAGGGCCTGCCCCACAGGGCCGACGCCCGCAGGTGACTCCAGGTTTCTTTCCTGCACTGCTTACCTGCTCCCCCTACCCCCCACCCATGCCCCCTCCATTAAGGAATCAAGGTCCCCAGATGGATGCAGGAGGAAAGCCCTGCCAAGCAATACGGCTGGCACGCTGCTGTGGCTCTACAACAGTAAGGCTTCCGTCATGTTCCCAAGTGGTGGAGGGGCCATCTGTCTTTGTCATGCCTCGGATTAGAAGATAAACTCCCCGCCAGGCCAGCCAGTTTATTCTCTCGGCAACCGCGGCGTTTGCTAGTCAAGTCTTTCCCTCTGAGGAGGGACCGCTCTTGAGAGAGGACGTGAGTGGTCAATCTAGAAACTGAGGCGGCACAGTGGGATTGTGAGCAGAACGCCGAGCCGGACGGGGGTTTTAATACCAGATCCTCCCGTCGGCAGCACTGGGAGTCCAGTGAAGTCACCTGTCCTCTCTGGGGCCAGGGTTCTCATTAGGAAGATGGAGATAAATAAACGGGGTCTCGTGAGGACCCCTTGGGGTCACATTTATGAAGGGACTTTCTGACGCACAAAGCACCTAACGTCCAGCCCCCATGCCTCTAAGGCAGTGTTCTGTGGGCTTGATGAAACCGGTCCTGTCCTCGGTCCCAGTTAGCACAGGGAGAACTGCTTGGACGACTGCCGCCCGGTGTGTGGCATGGCCACGGGACGGCCCTCTGTCCTGACCAGCTGGCCCTGGTCTCTGCCACCGGCGGTCATCAAGCTACACCTTGTGCCCAGGCTCCTCCAAGAGCTCCCGGCGTGTCCCACGCTGTGCAGCTTTCATTGCTAACCCACTCTGTCCTGGAAAGCCTGGGGGAGGTGATGCCACCACTGCACCTGCAGCTCCCTGCAGGCCTGGCCCGGCGCACCCAACCGGGATGCACGATTCCCCCGCGTCGAGGGCTGCGGGGTGACTCAAGGAGTTACACGTGTGTCGTTTCCTCACCTGCTGGCGCCTTGGATTTATTGAGGTTCTTCGGCTTCCGTTTTCTGGTCTGGATCCCCTCTTTCCGCATCGCCAGAGGCCTGGGCACCTGGGGGGTTGCAAGTCAAAGAGCCGGTCCTCCACTGCGCAGAATCCGCCCCGGCACTGAAGGGCGCGCACACACACGCACACGCCACGAGAAGGCGATTTCACCCGACAGACCTCGGGGCTGAGGCTCGGGCTGAGAAAGGCGGCAATTCTATTAAAAATTGCTACTGATATTGCACGCTGGGCATTATACTACGCCATGGAGAAACAGAAATAAAGACAGTTCCTTCCCTCGCAGGTGCCCAGTTTTGTGGGAAATACAGACGAGCAGAGAACAACCAGACTCCACAGGCGGTTTGGGAGAACAGAGGAGAAACACGAAGCTCGAGCCGGGGCGGGCAGGCAGGGCTGCGGAGGGGACAGGCTGCAGTGGAGGCCGTCGGGTGGACGAGGAGCAGGCCTTCCGCAGCAGGACGAGCGGACGCAGACGCCCGCGGCCTGTCGCCCAAACCGGGACACTGTGCAAGTGGAAATTACGCCAGGGAGACGGGCCTCCCGGTGCGCGGTCTGCTTGGGGCGGGACGTGAAGTCACCTCGTTGGAGCAGCGCCGCACGGGAGGGAGCCGGGACCCTGGGGTCCTCCCGGGCTACTCGTGGAAGCCTGAGCCAGGCTCGGGGAGGGGGGGGAAGGGGGGGCAGGAGTGCGGCCGGCTCTAATGTTTTCAAACCTGACCCACCTCTGGTTTCTTTGAGTCCAGACGGCATCTTTTAGACCTGGTCTACCCTTTCTGTCTGTGGGCCACTAATAAAGGCCACAACCGGCAATACAAAAGAAAAGCAACTACCGCCCTAGAGACACGGCAACCGGAAGCGTCCTGGACAGACGCGCTGCACGGCACAGAAGCTACGAGAAGGGGCTCCAGGAGGGGCCGAGAATGACACGTCTACTGAATCCCAGCGCGGGTGGTCTTAGAAGCAGCAGCAGGGGGCCTCCAGGCATTCTCAAACGCCAACGAGTAGGAAGAGGGTGGGGACACGGGGGATTAAGGTGTGAGAGCAGGAAAGTTCTCCTAGGTTGGACGGGAAAAGCAGATGAGATGCGTTCAGCGTGCACGTTTTCCTTTACTAAAGAGAGAGAGAAATGCCCTCGCGGTGGAGAGCTTGCCCCTTCCTCCCCCCCGCCCCACCCCGTCAGCTGCCCTGCCCCACAGCCGCCCGCCCACCCTTGCCCACCCCGGCAGGTCTAAGGGTGCCTCTAGAAGGCTGTCCTCAGGGGAACGGGGCACTCAGGTCCATCCCCCCCACCCCACTTTACTTTTCCGTTCCTCCCGGCTCTTCTCCCGGCACTTGACCCTGCCAAGGTCACCCCTGCCTGAGAAGACACCCTTTGAGGCTGCCATTTCTCAGGCCTGTTTTCCTGTCGCCTGCCCTTTGCCCCCACCTGCTGTCCCCTGCGTTGAAACACTGCGGACAGCCTCTTTCTTCTTGGACCTCGGATCACCTGACGCCCTCGCCATCTCCTCCTGTCTTCCCTCTTTCTCCTCTTATCTCTCCTTCCAAACATTCCCAAGGCTGGTTCAACGCTGCCCTTTTGACCCTCTCTCTACATGAAGTACTTTATTTCCTTTTTTTGTGTGTGTGTGAGGTGCTGGGGCCGGGGATTGAACCTGGGACCTTGTGAGTGGGGAGCCGGCGCTCAACCACAGAGCCACGCTGGCTCCCCTGAGTTGTTTTTTTCGTTTGTTTGCTGTTTGTTTCTTTGTTTTCAGGAGGCACTGGGGACGGAACCTGGGATCTTCAACGCAGATGAAAGTCAGGCGCTCAGTGGCTTGAGCCACATCCGCTCCCCTTTATTTCCTTTTAATTTTTAAACTCAGACATATTATTCTTGAAATAATTATTATAAAAGATTTAAATATAGGGAGGTATGAAAACACAACATGCTATCACCCTTCATTTTCAGTCCCTCACCTCCTATGCTTTCCAAATTCTTAAGTTTGTAAATCTGTTTTTACGTACATTTGCATACAGATAGATAAAGATCTTTCATTTGTAAGCTAAATATAATCATACTTCACTTTCTGTTCTGGGTCAGGATTTTTTTGTTCAGTTAAGTCTGGAGAATTTCCCAGGTTGGTAGCTGTAGTTCTCATTCTTTTAAATTGCTGCATTTTATGTGCCACAATGATGAAAGAGGTTGTTGATATGGGATGGGGTATGCGGAAACCTCTTACATTTTTAATGTAACATTTTTTGTGCTCTATGTATCTTTAAAAAATAAAATAAAATATACAGTAAAAAAATTGCTGCATTTTATTCCTCTCTTGTTTTTTTTATACTTTTTTATTAAAGTTAATAGATCAAGAACGTTACATTGTTTCTTTTACCGTTCTCCAACTGAAGAACAATAGAGTCTTTAACCATTTCCCTCCCCAAGGCTTTTCTCCTTTTTCACTACTATAATCAAGCAACCGACATCCTTCTAGACACTTCTAAGTGTCCTTACCTCTAATAATGCTGTTCATCGTGGGATATACCGTAATTTATTCAAAGTCTTAGTTGGGCTCTAAGTTTGTTTCTAGTTTTTGCCTCTACAAACACTGCACACATAAGGGGGCTCAAAGGTATTTGTTATGTACTGGTTCTTTTTTTTTAAATATGCCAGTTTCCAGAAAGTATGGCCTCCTGCATCAAAAGGTATGTCTCTTTTAACTTAGTATGTACTCCAAAGTTAGTTTCCTGAAAGAATATACTTGTAGTAATTCATACACAAGTCAATAATACGTATCTATTTCCCCCAATCCTTACCAGTACACTTATCAGACATTTTATTTTTTGGTGAAATAGGGACTCTCATGGTTGCTTTAATTTGCGCTTCCCTGATTGTGAGGAAAGCCCAATGTCCCTGGCACGGGTAATGGCTCTTTGGGGCTAGGACACCCCCCCCAAGCTGCAGAGCCGACCCAGGGGGCAGTTAGAGTGTGGCTGCAGGTATCCTGTTCAAATGGATCAGGGACCATAAAGAGAACTTATGCTTCACCAAGAAAAATACCTCAACATCGAGCAACTTAAACATTGTGGGGAAAAAATTGTAAAACATAAAATAAATTTACAACAAAAAGGAAACTGTGAACTTCATGTATTACGCAAGTGCCATGTTTAACAACCATGATGCTAGTCCTAGACTACGTACTGATTTTCAGAAAATACACAGAAAGTAGTAAAATATAAAAACAAATTAATGTTTTACAAACTGGGAAAAATAATTTTCAGCAAAGTACAAAAATTTAAAGCATTCCTTTAATTTTGTAATTCTTTCCTGTGGAATAGAGCTCAGAAAATAATATCTGTTTGAGATAACAATTGATAACAGTAAGGAGATGCAATTTGGATTACAAAATTCTTGCTTTAATAAAAATTCCTTAAATAGTGAAAAAAGAAGTTTTCTGTTCATATTTTTTTGTCCATTTGGGGAGATTGCGTAAGACAGTCATTTTCTTATTAGTCTTTTAGTTTGGGTTTGCTTGTTTTGTTTCAATTTAAGTTATATCTGAACAAGTAACACCTGCACATGGACAAAGGGAAAACGTTTCCCTTCAGTCCGTATTCTCCGTCTATGCAGTTCCTTTCCTCTATGGCATCCATGCTCCTACTTTTTTCTGTATAAAAGTATAAAGATAGTTTATATACTTACAGCTACATATATTCTTTTTTTCTGTATAAAAGTACAGAGATCGTCTATATACTTACAGCTACATATATTTTTTTCTGTATAAAAGTACAGATAGTCTAGATATAAATTATTCTTTTTTTGTATAAACGTATATAGTCTATATACTTACAGCTACATATAAACTATTCTTTTTTTCTGTATAAAAGTATAGACAGTCTATATACTTATAGCTACATATAAATTATTTTTTCTGTATAGAAGTACAGAGATCGCCTATATACTTACAGCTACATATAAATTATTCTTTTCCACTTTTCTTTATGCAAAAACACCAAACTATATAGACTATTCTACATCCTGCCTTTTTCTTTAAACATGACATAGTGCAGGTTGTTCCAAATCAGAATACGAAGAGCTTTGTAGAAATGCATTGTATTTTGGAAATATTACTTTTTTTCCCTAACACATATATGTAGTGGATTTTACTTCCTCTAGGTTATTTTTTAAGCTAGTAACGTTAAATATTTACATAATCAAATATATCGAACTTCTCTTTTATGGCTTAAGGGTTTTTAAAATTTACTTAAGAAGTTCTCCTCCCATCTCCAAGATGGTATGTATACTGCTCCCCACTTCCTCTAGTGCTTTTACTGTCCCTACTGAAAGACGTTCCCATCTAGATTCAGCTCAGCTTCTGTGTTGACGGTGGAAAGGAGAGGACACGCTTTTTGCTTTTGTTTCGCTGATGAGCAGCAGGTCACGTCACCACGGTCATTCTGAACAAGCTACCTTTTGACCCACTGGATTAAAGCAGCACCTCCGTGACCCACAGACAGGCACTGAGTGTCCTCTCTAAAGCGGGAACGAGCCTCACGCGAGGCTGGGGACAGAGACACGGGTGGCGTCTACGGGTGGCAGCCGCCTTCGGGGAAGGGACGCGGGGTTCTAGCCCGGGGCGGAGGCGGGAGGGCCGGCTACTCACCCCGTGCAGCTTCATGTAGAGGCCGCAGGCGTTGCACACCGGCTCGCCCTCGGCGTTGCGGCGCCACAGCGTCGTCGTGGTGGTCTGGCAGTTGGCGCAGGAGAGGCCCACGCGGCGGGAGGCCGACTGCAACAGGGACGGAAGCCTCAGGGTGGGCGAAGGCTGGCAGCAGGCACGCCCCCCGCCCCGGGACAGGCTGGCCCCGCGGTGCCCGCGAGGACCCCCGGCCAGCTGCGGGCCCCGGACCCCGGAAGCAGAACTTCCACTGGGGACACAAGGCGGGCACTTGGGGACCGCAGGTGTGGCCTCAGATGGCTAACCCCACAAACGCCACTGCCGCTGGCAGAAAATCTCCCCACGCCGGCTGCTGGGGAGATGCCCCCGGGTTCCCAGGGGAGGGCGGTGGGTGGGGAGTTCCCGTATCCAAGGACCATCAGGGTGTGGGTGGGCCTTGGGACCCTGAGAAAAGGGAAGCTTCAGGGTCAGTCCCCCCCGACATGCACAAAATCAGGTTACAGGAGATGCGAGCACTGAGACAAGAGTCAAACACTCGGGTCGTTGTTCCACCTCCAAACTCTGCCCCAGCCAGGAGGCCCGTCCAGCTGACACTCGCCCTCCCTGCGCCCTGGGTTCTACCAGCTGAACTCGGGTACGGGAAGTGGACGTGGCCCAGTGGTTAGGGCGTCCGCCTACCACATGGGAGGTCCGCGGTTCAAACCCCGGGCCTCCTTGACCCGTGTGGAGCTGGCCCATGCGCAGTGCTGATGCACGCAAGGAGTGCCGTGCCATGCAGGGGTGTCCCCGCGTAGGGGAGCCCCACGTGCAACGAGCGCGCCCCATAAGGAGAGCCGCGCAGCGCAAAAAAAAGTGCAGCCTGCCCAGGAATGGCACCGCACATATGGAGAGCTGACACAACGAGATGACGCAACAAAAAGAAACACAGATTCCAGTGCTGCTCACAACAGAAGTGGACTAAAAAGAACACGCAGCAAATCAACTCGGGCAAGCGGCACCCTCTGGGCCAGCCTCCCTTCCGGGGCTGCTGAGACCGAGTGACACGGAAGCCAGGGCCGGCTGCAGAGCCAGGAAGCTCGGACGCGGGTCCAGATCAGAGACCCCAATCCATGATGGCCGACAAGCTGGTGCCAGCCTCGGGACTCGAGGGGCTCAACCCGAGGGCCTGCCTGACCGCTCGGCCGACACCTGCGCTCCGAGTGCAGGTGGCCTTTCCTTCCAAGCCACACGAGGGCCAGGCCACTCACGGTCAGGCCCGCGGGGGCGGCGCCGGGAAGTGGCACGGTCCCCCCCTCCCCGGGGCGACATACCAGGCGGCGCTGCGGCTTGATGAGGGGCCGGTTGATGCCATTCATCTTGTGGTAGAGGCCGCAGGCGTTGCAGAGGTAGTGGCCCGTGCCGTCGCGCCGCCACAGCGGCGTGGACATGGCCCCGCAGTTGACGCACTCTCTTCCTTCCGAGAAGTCGTCGAACATGTCTACTGGGTGGGAAGGAATGCAAGAGGCAATGACAGTCATTTCCTTTTGCACTTTTTGTTTATCCTGAGAAAGCTGAGGCCTGAGATTCCAGAGATCGAAGAAACGACGCCTTTTCCTCAGAAGGAACGTTCCTTCCGGAAACGAAGGCGCGCCTGGGCCTGACGGCAGCGGGGGGGACTGGGGCGGGACGTGAGCCTTTCTACTTTGGGGCACCCCAGGCACAGCGGTGGGCGGCGAGTCCCAGGGGCTGGGGGCAGAACTCTCAGTGAAGCCTGAGGTCTTGGGGCTCCCACCTACCCTGGGGTCCACACAGAACCTCCTGCTCTTTTTTCCCCCTTTCCAAGTGAGGTTGTGTCTCCCACTGAATAAAGTTTCTTTAGGAAAATTAGCAACTACCAAAATGTGTAAAAAAAGTATACATATATATAACATATGTATGTGTGTGTGTGACCATATGTAACCTTATAACCAAACATCACTAGTGTCAGAATTTTGTTCTATTACATCCCTTGCAATACTTCACATTTACATATTGGCATATAGTTTTTTCCTAGTTGAAATCAAAAGTATATGCAATTTTGAGCCTATTGTTTCTAAAACCTCTTCCTACATTAGAAATTCTTCACAAACTCCTATTAGGGCAGTATAATATTCCATCATACAAATGGGCCATTATTTAACTATTAATCTCTGCTTGCTTTCCAATGCTTGTTTTTAAAATACTGCTTATTGGGAAACGGACTTTGGCCCAGTGGTTGGGGCGTCCGTCTGCCACATGGGAGGTCCGCGGTTCAAACCCCGGGCCTCCTTGACCCGTGTGGAGCTGGCCCATGCGCAGTGCTGGTGCGCGCAGGGAGTGCCGTGCTACGCAGGGGTGTCCCCCGCGTGGCAAGGAGTGCACCCATGGGGAGAGCCGCCCAGCGCGAAGGAGGGAGCAGCCTGCTGAGGGGTGGCGCCGCCCACACTTCCCGTGCCGCTGACGACAACAGAGGCGGACAAGGAAACAGGACGCAGCAAAAAGACACAGAAAGCGGACAACCGGGGGAGGGGAGGGGAATTAAATAAATAAAAATGAATCTTAAAAAAAAAAAAAATACTGCTTATTTTGTACACGTCTTTGCATTTCTGATTACACCATAGGATACTCTCCTAGAATAATTCCTATGTGAAAGGTGCTATGTATTTTTCTTTAAAGTTTTTGAAATTTTCAAATTGCCCTCCAAAAATGCTGCACCAACACATTTCATGAATTCATTCTCCATGTTTTAATATACCTGAAATGGGGACGTGTCTGATTCTCTATCATGATTCAACTGGCAGTATTTTTTTCTTGCTTATTGGTACATAAAATAAAGGTGCTTCTGATAAGCAATGTCATATTCCTCCATGGGGAGCTAGCGTCCATCAAGAGAAGGAGGCCGTCGCTTGCCACAACCCTGCCCTCACGCACCTCTCCTCCCGCCCTCGGCATCTGTATCTTCCATTACAGAATTTCACAGCTGCCCACTGGCAGGCAGCTCCATTCAGCTGCCCACGTGAGATCCGATGGACCAGTGTCCTTATTCCCAGCCGTCTATGGAGCTTGCCAGAAGCCTCACCACAATACCACGCCGCCTGCTTCCCAGCCTCATTTCAATATCCTGCCCAAGTTTTCCGTCACAGCTACCCTGGCCTCCAGATCTTTCCTGCCCTCTGGGCACAGGCAAGGTGCTTCCTTCTCCCTTCTCCTGGGCGTCTGGGTGAACTCTCCGGCCATCAGGCCTGCGCTGGGTTTAAGACCAGAGAAGACGACAGGTGGGGGGCCCTGCCCCCAAGTCAGGGTAACCAAACAGTCATTTGCACCTGCCAACAGGTAGCTGTGTGTCCACACCAAGCAAACCGTGCAGGTATTAGCGTCTGTTTGCTCGGGCCCGGAGCTGGACGCACACAGGTCTCCGGAGAGGCTGGCCTTGTCCGGCCACTGCGCTGCCCCAGGCCAGCTGTCCCCAGCCCGGCGCGGAAACGGGACTCCGCCACGGCGTGCCCTCCCGGCCCGGGGAGGCGTGGCCCACCTGCAACCTGCAGCGCCAACTGGAAGGCGTCACCCCACCCCGGAACCACGAGCGGCCCCGCCCTCGGCCCCAGGCCCGCCCACGAGGGACTCAGGGGGCCCCAGACCACCGCGACGCGCCGGCCGGGAGCGGTTTCGGGGTGTGTGCGGTGACCGCTAGGTGGCACCACAGCCTCAAAATTGACGGAAGCTGCCACATTCCAGCCTGAAACAGCATGGGGGGCCGTGGAACTTTCCAGTCCCAACCCAGCACAACCCCTTGTTCTATTTTTCTTTCATTATTATGGAAAAACCAAATGGACAGCACATAAAAGTGAACTCTTGTCGTCTGGCTTCCAACCACTTCTGGCCAGTTTTGCCTCGTCTGTCCCTCCCCCCACCTCCCTTCTCCAGGATTATTTAAGGAAATCCAGGCATTCCATCGTTTATTCCCACACACTCCAGTACGTCGCTCTACTAGACAGCGCCGCACACTGCTGTCCTTTCAAGATCAGCCGTCTCCTCTTCTGCGCGCGCCCCTCGGCAGGAGGCTCCACGGGCACAGCCTTGCGGATCGCTCCTCTCTTGGAGATCCCCTTTTCTCTGCACACTTGCTGTTTTCTACCAAGTGGGGACAGCAGCTCGTTAGACCGGCCGCCCCCCGGCCCCCGGGGTCTCTGGGCTCCTTCCTCACCTCCCAGGCTGGAGCAAGGAGCCCGCGGGCCAGCAGAGGCTCCCGCACGCTCCCCCACGGCGGCCACCCGAGCAACTATTTCACCGGGCAGGGAAAGGCACTGAGCTTGGCAAATATGTACTGAGCACCCACAAATATTTACTGAGCACCTGCTGTGTACACCCTCCGGCCCCAGGAGCTGGAGGAGCCGAGCGCCAACGACCTAGTTGGGCAACTGGGCCGGAGGATCAACGGTGAGTAACAGAATGACTCAGTTCACTCTCGGAGCCGCCCTGACCCGAGCCGGGGACCTGGGTGGCAGGCACGACCGGGTGGAGGGCGGAGGTTGCCGGCGGGGGCCGGGCAGGGCGACCCGGTGCAACAGCAGCCACGGCGGGAGCCGGCAAGGGCGAAGGCCGGGACCTGGTAAAGGCCCCCGCGCCGGCCACTGCCACCGCCGTCTCCAAGTCCAAGCCGCCCCAGTGTCCGATTGAACCTGCTCGTGAAGTGCCGTGTAAACACCGTCCAGGACCGCCCTGAGACGCTTCGGGAAAATGCTCGCCCCACAGTGTGAAGGGGGCGACGCAGCACAGGGCAGGCCGGCCACCAGGGCGCAGCTCCCGCGAGGACAGCTGCAGGGCGAGGACCTTGCTTTGAAAAACACAGCCTTCCGTCAGGCCATAGTTGCCTATTTTTAAAAACCTGATTAAAAAACATAAAAAGCAAAATCCAATCACCCCAAGCAGCTCCGGTCCACACCGGGGAGGGGATTACTTCACCCGCGTACATCCCACATGAATTTTCCTTCCCTTGGACCGAAGACCAGGGGACGAAGGTCAAACCCTGCTGCTTAGCACCCACGGGGGGAGGCGGGGGTGGCGGCACCAGCATCCTGTGCAGGCCGGAAGACAGCCCCTCTTCCTTCTGCCTTGGCGCACTCGGAGTGGCCTTCCCAGAGGGCAGGTGGGCAGTGGCGGGCAGCCTGCCGCGGCCTCTGACCTGGGGGAGCGCGGCGGGGCCGGGCATCTTGGGACCGGGTCCTGCGCCAGGAACGGTGGGAAGCAGCTCTGGGAAGTGGGCTGGCAGTGCCTGCAGGCCGAGGGGAGCCCTGTAATAATAGCTGTAAAGCACTTTGCAAACAAGAGGAAAAACTTACAACAATGGCTGTAAAGTGCTTTGCAAACACCCAGGGAGATAACCGTGATGGATTGTTGCTGAGAGGCTGGGTTAGAAGGGGTGGGGAGGGCCTGCCAACCTCTGGGCCGAGTTATGGGGCTGCGGTGGCCCCGGGGGGGGGGGGGGGGGGGGGGGGGGGGGGGAGGGAGGGGAATAAAGGAACTAGGAGATTTGGGAATCCCACCTCTCCTCAGAGCACCGAGGCAGATGGGACGTGGACGGAGCTGGGCTGGCCAGGCTTGAGAGGGCCGACCAGGGCAGCGGCAGCGAGCCTGAGAGTCTCTACTTAACCAAGGCTCCAAGTTGCTGCCCATAATGAACGCCCATGCTGGCGATCAAACGCTCAACATGAATTGTGTCCTAATCCCAAGAATGGGGATTTAACTCTTCCCTTGTTTTCCCTTAAAACAATAACTCTCGCATCCAACTGAGTATTCATATTCCTGGGAATTAAGGCCCGCTTCTCCCACCCAAGGGCCTGGGAAAAAAAGGTGGGCCAAGAGGCTGAGGCGTCCCAACCCCAGGAGAAGTGACCGGGTCAGGAGGCAAGCCCTCAGTCCTCCCCGGCCTGCTGCACCCACCCCGGGCCCCCCGGGCCCTTGCCTGAGGGGTAAGCAGTCGGCGCTGGGGGGAAGGAAGGGCCAGGCAGAGGAGAATCAAGAGACAAGACACCAGGGCGTGGCCAGGCTGTCCCATAGCTGGATCTGTCCTCTCACCTCTGGGAGAACCACCTGAATCTGGAGACACCCTCCACAGCGGCTCGGGCAGGCACAGTCACTTCCGTGCCAGCCCACCAGGCGGGGCCCGGGTAGCACCAGCCCTGCTGCAGAGGTCCACTCAGACCTCGGTGTCGAGGGACCCACTCTACTGGGGAAATCCGGGTCTTGAACGGGAACCTGGGTAGGCGAGATGTGGCATTGACCGGCTCTCGTGCCTCCACCATCTCCTCGGTGTAGCCCAGGCCCTCACCCTGCATCTGCCACGCCTGGCCCTACAGCCAGTGCTGGGCACACGGCCGTACTAGACAGAATTGGGGCAAAATCTCTGCCCAAAGCTGTTCCGGTCTAGCCGGGGGAACAAAGCTCAAGCAAACGATTCCACTGAAACATGAGAAACTGCGACGACGCCCGGGCTTTCTACGCCAGTGGCGCTCCTCTCCTCCCCGCCGCATTTCTTCAACTGCCCGGGATCACTCCACAATCTATTTGGAATGTGGAGACACAAAATACAATGAAAATGGCCAACAAAGATCAAGGAGACCCTGTGCCCAGGGTAGCAATTCAATGCTATGAAAGGGGGGTTCCCAGGGGACTGGCGGGGGGGGATTCTTGGAAAAGCTGAGACTGGAGCTTGGGCAGGGGGCCACAGGCAGGGAGGACCCAGAGGACACGCCCTGGGGGCCGAGCCCCGTCCCCCCATGTCCCCTGCAGAGCTCCGGCCCTGTGTCCCATCCGAAGGGCACTGGACTGTGCCTTCCTCTCCTGACGCCGTGCCGGGCCGGCTGGGAGGGGGCTGCGCCCGGTCGGGGGCTGCGCCTCGGCTGGGGCACGGGGTCCTCCTGGCAGCCCGAGCCGCTGGCCTGCCGGGTGTTGTCGGGGGCAGACGCCGGGGCAGGAGCTGCCAGGGCGCGGCAGGGTGGCTCCTGCGACAGGCCCGGTGGGGTGGAGCCCCTATTCTGGAAGCCCCCCCGGCGGTGAGGCTGGGCCTCGGGGGTCCCCTCGGGGGTCTGGGGGCTGTTTCTGAGGCTAAAACTCAGATTTTGAAAGTGCCAGCAAGCAGGGAGGTCCTGCAAGGAGGAAAAGCACAACAGGAAGGACATGAAGGACAGAAGAGGGGGACAGGGACAGAGGGGCGCAGCGACAGCCAAGAAAGAAGGAAGCCGCTCACGGATGCGGCTAAAGGGCAGGCGGCAAGTGGCAGCCCCTGCCGGGCTGAGGGCTGCAAATCACAGCCAGAAAGCGCGACGCACTGGCCAAGAGCAGCCGGCCCCCAGCGCGCCAGGGCCATTGTGCGTCTTGCTCCGCCGGGGGGGAGCAGGAGAGGGCAGGGACAGAGGCAGTGCCGGCCGGGGTTGGCCACACGGCCTTGCCCACGGCCAGGGGGCGAGGAGCAGAGCTGGGCCTGGCCGGGCAGGCCAGGGGGCACAAAAGGGGCCACGTGGTTACTCAGAGCCGGCCCAGGAGAGCAGTGCCACGCCAGGGCGGCGGGAGGCCAGCGCCACTCAGGCCGTTTTCCCCCTTCGCCTGTGATCACAGCAAAGGCTAGGCACGTGCGCTGCACCCTGTGCTCTTGATGGCACCAGCCTGGGAGATGCTTCGCGGATGGGAACCTTTTGAAGATGAGGTTTTGAGATATTCAAGAATCTGCATATTTAGGGATTGAATTACAGCATAAGATTTCTCCAGGGAAACAGATGTGGCTCAAGCGATTGGGTCCCCGCTTACCACATGGGGGGGGGGGTCTGTGGCCTAAAGAAGACAGTGAGTTGGTGCAACAGGAAGACGCAACAAGCTGACACAAGAGACACAGGAGGAAAAACATAATGAGAGACACAACAAAGCAGGGAGCAGAGGTGGCTTAAGCAGAATCAAAGAAGATGAACAGGCACAGCAAGTGCAAAGAACAAGGTGGGGCGGGTAGAAATAAATTAAAAATAAATCTCAAAAAAAAAAAAACTTTTCTCCATAAAGTGCGGGTCGCTCACTAGCTCCAGAAGGAGTGTCCTTGTGTCCTGCAGGTCACGCTGGCCCGTCAGCAGCGATGACGTCACGGGCTCCGCATTGAGTGCCGTTAGCGGTGAGGGTAATGGCCGCTGACGGGCTTGTGGGCGCCCACCAAGGTGACTGCTGCTTCTGGAAGTTAAGCCCAGCTGGGCCCGCGGGAGGCGGGTGCTGGTCCCCACCCGTGTTCTGTGGGCTAGGGCGCCCTTTCGGCAAGAGGCCAGTGGACAAAGAAGGCGCCTGCCGGGGCCACCTTCCCACCGTAAGACTCTTTCACGATGTTGGCAACGTGTCCTCGGGACGGTCAACTCCTGCCAACACGGCCTGGCCTGGCACAGCTGCGCTGCCCGCTGCTCCTCGGCCTCCCAGGTGGAAGGAGGCCACCCTGGGCCCCCAGTGCGTCCCCCCGCCTTCAGGTGGAGGAGCTGGGGAACCTTTCCCAGCGGGGCCTCGGGAAGAGCGAGCAGGAGTCGCTGCAGAGGGAGCCGGGTGGCCGGGCCCTGCGCCCCCCGCCCTCCACCCCCCGTTCCCGGGCACCGCGGGCGCACCTGTTCCGCCCGTGGTCAGGACGAGCGCCGCTGGGCACAAGGGGCCTCGCCGCCGACTCTGAAGGCGGGGCCTACGGCTGCAAACGCCCCCATGGGGTGCCCTCCGCTCCCCTCTTCCCGCAGACACCCCGAGCGCCCCGGTCTCCTGGGGGCGGCAGTGGGTGGCCGCCGGGGCCCCCACAGGGTCGGCGGGGAGGACACCCGCGCTCCCCGCCCCTGGAGCCCAAGGCCGCGCTCGCTTCCCTGGGCCCTGCCCGGTGTCGCCTGGGCTCCCCGCTGCCCGAGCCTCAGCTACAACGAGAAGCGCCGGGGGGCAGGCGCCACGCGGGCGGGTGCCACGAGGGCGGGTGTCACGCGGGCGGGCGTTACGCAGTCGCCGACGCTCAGTGCCCGTCAGGGGAGCAGGGCCCGGGGCCGGCGTGACGCCCTCTGGCCTGCACATGCCTGCCGTCGTGCCCGCCGGGCCGCCCTGCCTCGCCCGCCGCAGCGTCCCATCCCCGGCTCTGCACACACGGACACCCCGTGACCTCTCCTGACCAGCCTGATAGACACGTCTAAGGGCAGGCCACGCCGGGGGATGAGCTCCCGAGGGCTCCGCTGGCGGCCAGGGACGGCCACTGAGGCCGAGTGCTCCTGGACACGCGGTGACTTGACAGGAGGCGTCTGTGCAGAGCCAGCTCTTTATGTACGTCACGTGTGCATGTAAGTGATACATACTGTATGCACGCGCGTACACGTACGGGAAAGTACACCCTGCTGCCCTGAAAACCGCCCGTTATCTCTACAAAACCTCTTGCTTACTATAAACTGCTCTAATAAATCACCAAAAACACACAAACAAAAGGACAAAAAAGAGAAAGGGCATATTTATTATTAAGAAGTTTATGGCAAAATGGTGGAACTAACCCAAATGTCC
Source organism: Dasypus novemcinctus (assembly GCF_030445035.2). Classification (NCBI taxonomy): domain Eukaryota; kingdom Metazoa; phylum Chordata; class Mammalia; order Cingulata; family Dasypodidae; genus Dasypus; species Dasypus novemcinctus. The sequence goes on from NC_080697.1 coordinate 59,276,485, forward strand.
AATGATAGGGGAATGGGGAATAGATTAAGTTGCAGTAAAAAAGAAAAATTTGGGTTTTTTTTTTTTAAGGTACTAGGGACAGGGAGTGACCCCAGGACCTCATATGTGGGAAACTGGTGCTCAACCACTGAGCTACATCGGGTTGCCTGAGTTGGTTTCTTTTGTTTTTTAGGAGGTACCAGGGATTAGAACCTGGGACCTCATATGTGGAAAGCAGGGGCTCAACTGCTTGAGCTACATCCGCCCCCTAGGTTCACTTTTAAAGGACAACTATATGGATTCTTTTCTCAGGATTTCCCCCCATAACATTGTTTAAATCCATTAAACAATCAGTTAATGATTGTTTAGAAGTCTAGGAGTGTCAGGACAGAAGACGCCCCATTTATTTATTCAGTTTCCTGGGAAGCGCTCATTCCAAACCACAAAACAAAAAATGCCTTTTTCCACCTGGGCCCGGGGCCTCCCCTCCCATAGGGGCGCCCCTACCAGGGCTCCTATCTCCGACGGTACCGGCCATTCTCCCCACCCACGGCAGGAAGGGAAAGCCTCCCCGCAAGGGTGCAGGTACTCAGAGGCGTCTGCCGAAGCTTCGCCGGTCACACTGCAGAGGCCTTTGAAGTCCCCGCCCCGCCGGCTGCGCGGGGTCCCCGGCTAGGTCATCGAGGGGCCCTGGGGAGGAGTGCGGGAAACCAGCAATCTGGGCAGGGATGGGCAGCCTGGCACGGCCCAGCCTCTGAGGAAGGCAATTTGGGAATAATCAAAATTATAAACACACGCACCACCTGATCCAGAAATTCTACCTCCAGGAATTTCTCCTACAGATGTACGGGCACCTGTGTAGAATGGCTTGGGTGCAAGGGTATTCACCGTGGTAATTTTCACAATACCAGAGGACTAGAAAAACAGCTTATGTGCTGATTATCATGGGACTGAAGATCTTTATGTACTGATATACACAAATTTCCCAAACTATGGCATGACGGCAAGGGACAGAGCGGTGGGAATGGTACTGGATTACCAAAAACAGGAAAGAAGAACCTGCACGTGGATTTGCTTGTATATACAGTAAGTAGCTCCAGGAGCAGAGGCAAGAATCTTACAACACTGCTGCTTCCGGGGAAGCCCCCGATGGCTCCGAAATACTTTCCATTGCGTGCTACTTTATACCTTTTCAATACCGACCTAGGAGAATTTATTTCCTATTTGCGATAACCATTTAAAATGTTGTATAAAATAAGTATGCCGCCACTAGCCAGCCCACTGCCACACAGAGCCCAGCAAACTCATTTTCCGAGTTTGCCGTAAAACCGTCTAATGCCTATCGTTTTCGGGGGTCCTCGAGCTGCCAGGCTCCCCCCGCACAGGCCGGCTCCCAGGGGACGGGGCTGGGCTGCGTCGGCAGGCGCACACCCGCCCACGGCCGGCCCAGTCCTTGCTCATTCCGTCCTTAGGCAAGACTTGGGCAAGGACTGTGTCAAGGCCACCTGAGGTTCGAGCCAGGCCGACGGGGCCCGTGGACTCGGCGGCCTCTCCAGCGCGCAGCTCGCTGGCAGGATGGGAAGGGAACTCTGCCCAGATGGCCAGAGCCGGCCCCCAGGGACCGGACAAGGGAGCCGGCGGGAAAGGCTTTTCCTTCCCGCCCAGTGCGCAGAGGAAGCGATTTCCCTTTCAGCCCCGTGGCATGGCGGCAGCAGCCGGGCGCTGGGGAGATTTATGGAGATATAATGTGACCTCTTTACTGCCGGAATGTTAGGGAGGCCTTTCAGGGGAGATTTACGCCTCTTGGAAGGGCGGGGAGCAGGTGGAGGAACCTGAACGGCGCACGGCCTCCCCGCTTGCGCGTTTCGTGGGATTACTCAGCCAAGCCAAGGCCAAGTGCCCGTGGCCAGCCCTTCCAGCTCCCCTCCTGCTAAACCACTGGTCACCCTGCAGGCTTTTAAAGTAAGACGGTTACGCAGGCAGGGCCCAGCGAGCTCCGCTTAGCCCCAAGGAGGGCGAAACCCAAACCAAGCGAGAAACACGGGGAGAGGGGCAGGGCCTGCGGGTGCGCATCGGGCGCCCCGAGGCTCGGGATCTTTGTGCAATAAGGAAAGCCGGCCTTGGACCAAATGACAGATCCTTCCCCTCGTGGAGCTACCCAGGTTAGCAGCAGCTCCAACGGGAACCCCGTCGATGACTCCCCGACAGTGACTTTTTTGGTCCTTTTTTTTTTAATCTGCAGTAGCATTTCTTCACGGAAAGCTTATTTGAGGAGGCCCAGCATAAACCGACAGGGAGTGTTGTGCTCTGCTGGAAAGACGGCCCAGGAGGCCAGATCCCCCACAGCCTCCCCCAACCTTCCCACCGCAAACGGCATTCCCACACCCCGCGCGCCCCACAGGGCCCGAGGAAGGCCCTCCACCCCGATGGGGCGCCGCTCGCACGGCGGCAGGCGGGCCCTGCAGGCCCCTCTACCCGTGCCCCGGCCTGGGGCGAGCATGGCAGGATCCGCAGTCTCCCAGGCTCAGAGGGAGGGGGCGCGGGAGCCTCTCCCAGAAGCAACGGGACGGGGACATTTCTACCAACGGTCGTTTTACCTTTCTTGGTCTAGGCTCCACACTGGAAAGTGAAGTATTTGGAAAAGATGATTTCCAGCTTCCTATTTTTATTTTTTTTTAATTTTTTTAAAAGATTTATTTTTATTACTCTCCCCTCCTCCCCTCATTGTCTGCTCTCTGTGTCCATTCACTGTATGTTCTTCTGTGTCTGCTTATATTATCCAGAGGTACCGGAAATCTGTGTTTCTTTTTGTTGCGTCATCTTGCTGTGTCAGCTCCTCCATGTGTGCGGCACCATTCCTGGGCAGGCTGCACTTTCTTTCGCTCTGGGCGGCTCTCCTTACGGGGCACACTCCTTGTGCATGGGGCTCCCCTACGCGGGGACACCCCTGCGTGGCACGGCTCTCCCTGTGCACATTAGCACTGCGCATGGGCCAGCTCACCACACGGGTCAGGAGGCCCTGGGTTTGAACCCTGGACCCTCCATATGGTAGGCGGACGCTCTATCAGTTGAACCTCATCCACTTCCCTCCCTACTTTTAAAATCATCAGTCTTGGCACTAGCTCCCCTCATCTACATTTTTTATTTTTTTCCTGCAATTCATTTTAAATTATATAACTGATAGCTGCTATAAAAATTCAAGCAGTGCAGAAGATGTCACATGAAAAATAAAAATTTCCATCATCACCATTACTCCGTTCCCCAGAAGCAGTGGTCATGAATAATTTTCCGATTTTTCTAGTCATTTTCTATTTATTAATTTTAATTTTTAGAAACTTAAAAACTACAGAAAAGTACAAAGAATAACGTAGCAATCCATTCCCTTTCACTAGTGCCTATCTGTCTCTCCCCCAACTTGAAATAGCAACTAGTCTGAATTTAGTGTCTAACCTAATTCATTTTTGTACACGCATATGTAAGTATCTCTGAATATCATCAGTATTGTTTTGTGTGTTTTTTTAAAATTTACATGAATGCCCTCAAATTGTACATAGCCTTCAAAAACTTTTAAAAAGTATAAAACACTGCAGAGAACAAAATAACACCCTTAAAATCACCACCCAGCTTTGTCAAATCTTACTGTTTTACCATATTTGTTCAGGTACTTTTAAAGCAATAAAACACTGCAGATACTCCCGTTTATCCATCCCATCATTGCTTTCTCGTTCCCTCAGGTGTAACCATATCCCAAATTGCTGTTCATGATTTACATGAATGTTTTTGACTCTTGCAACATGTGTTATATGTTTTTCCAGAAAAAAATAGTTTTGAGTGTTTTAAACTTCACAGAAATGGCAATATACTAAAGTTATCCTCCACCAAAAGGTTTCTTTTTAAAATTCATTATTGTTTCTACATTTTAGTTATGTTGACACAAGCGGCTTACTTTATTTTAGTTGCTTTTATAGTTTTTCATTATATATGTTACTTGCTCCTCTCCTTATCTATGTATATTCAAGCTGTTTTCCATTTTTGCTGTGAAAGCAATGCTCCACCAGGCATCCCGGTACCTACGTGTTATACACCTGCGAGACGTTTCTCTAGGCTACAGCAGACAGTATAACCATGACAAAAGCATATGCCTTAAATACTTTGTTCGCACTGGTGCTGTTTTAACCCTGCATCAGCCAGCTTGTTCTAGGCTATTCTATGGTAATAAACAACTCCAACATCCCAGGGGCTTGCTAAACTAAAAATTCCATTTTTTTTTTTAACTCTTTTACATTTGAGCTGCAAGTTGGCTGCAGTTCTGCTTCTGTGTCCCGCTGAGATCCAGGCTGAATTCCCTCCTCTCTGTCAGAAGCACTTAAGGGCTCTTTGAAGCTGGCACCTGGAAGTTGCACAGGTGACTTCTGTTCACACGTCATCGACCAAGAAAAGTCTCACAGGCAAGCCTATGCCATCCGGGTGATAAGCCGCCCCCGGGAAGGGGCTCCTGCGAGAGCAGTGCATCTGCCCCAAACACAAATGGGCTCATACCAGCCAGACCCCCTGCAGCTTAGTTTCTTCATGTATATATCTATTTATAAATATTTGGACATTTTTCCACTTCAGTGTATAGAGACCTACTCTTTTAAAAGGATTAAGTTTTTTCATTGCAAATGTACCTGACATTGACATTCTATTCCATACTTCCCACAGTTGTTTATAGCCGTACTTTGATATTTGTACAATACTTAGTGCCCGTCTTTTTATACCATGGCTTCCCCATTCCCATTGTCTTGGCTGTAGTTCAGCAAGTAATTTTTCACCCTTACACACAACAGGCTGCAATGAGCATCACTGCATTAATTTCTGTGCCAGCACCTCTTTATTTTAGTTTGCTTTAATCTCCGATAAGGCAAGTCTCCCCTTTTTGTCTTCTTTTTAAAAAATTATTTTGGCTATTCCATATAAACGTCAAAATCAGCTTGACAAGTTGCATGTAAGAAGCCCTGTTGGATGTTTACTAGGACTGCATTGAATTTATAGATTCGTTTGAGAGAGTTTGGGGAAAAGAATACTGGTAAATTTTTGAATCCAAGAACATAGTATCTTTTCCCATTTATTCATGTCTTCTTTTATGTCCTTCAGTAAGGTTTTATAGCTTTCTCCATGGAGATCTTAGTATTTGTTTATTGTAGTTCACCATGCTATCATCAGCAAATAATGAAAAAAATTGCCTCTTACTCTCAGATCCCAATCTCATTTATTAACAGAAATGTATACCCAGTTGGAGATCTGGACAGATAAGAATCAGCTCTCAAAGTTTTTCCCTTAATGTAGTCTGAATTTCCATTATATTTGGCAAAGTTTCTAGTTTGGGATATGAGTTGTTTCCCAGTTTGACTGGAGGTGGAAATTTTTCTTTTCTTTTCTTTTTTTTTTTTGCGGGGGAGAGGGGGGGTTCTGATTTGACGGCCTTTGGGGGGCTTTCATAGGAGTTCACCCTTTCTTCAGACCATACATCCTACGCAAATTCTGTCACCTGCTCTTCCTCTGTAGCCTTCCTACTTACAGTAATTCAGTGTTCCCACAGATTTATTGGGCAATTCATCACACATCTGCTGAACTATCAGCTATCCATTGTATTCTTGTCTTTCAGCGTCACTTAGCTCTGTTGGTGTTATTTCATTTTTTTCTCCCAAACTTCCCTTTGCTCTTAAGGCAAAATTATAAGCACCGAGAGATCAGAGTGTATGTCATACTTACTTAGATTCTTTTTCTCTTCTTTCTCCTTTTTCCTTTCTGGCTTCAGAACTCTTTAGCAAAGCAAACATGTATACATCAGCTCTAAACCGGATGAAGTGGGGTCTCTCTGAAGCCCAGCCCCCTGTGCCTTCACTACCTCAAGCACCACACCCAAAGTCGGGGGTCCCGGGGCACAATTCCATGACAAGAGTCTAGTGGTTCAAAACCCCCGTACATTTAACTTTCACCTACTTGACAGATAGCTTAGGAAGAGTGTGACGCTGTGACGGCAATCTTATAGAACAAGTTCTAGAACCAACTCTAGCATTGGTTAAAAAACTACTCCTTTGGGGAAAGAAGTAGAATGAGGGGAGAGAAGATTTTTAGTTTACTCTCTACTCACTATGCCTTCTCTTCATAAAACTCAATAATGTATTCATCTTTACTTATACAAAAACAAAAATTAGGAACAAATGCAGAGTTGACATTGAATACAGCACAACAATCAGATCTTGACCACGAGGCTCCCATAAGTGGATCCAACTGGTGAGACTCCTTGTAGCAGCCTTCCTAAGACTCAATCCTCCAAAAGGAAGTCAGAGATGGCCCTGCAGAGGCGAGGAAATGACGGAAAGGAAAAGATGGGGCAAGGGAAGCGGATTTGGCTCAACTGATAGAGTGTCTGTCTACCACATGGGAAGTCCAGGGTTCAAACCCCGGGCCTCCTGACCTGTGTGGAGCTGGCCCATGAGCAGTGCTGATGCGTGCAAGGAGTGCCGTGCCATGCAGGGGTGTCCCCACATAAGGAACCCCACGTGCAAGAATTGCACCCCGTAAGGAGAGCCGCCCAGCACGAAAGAAAGTGCAGCCTGCCCAGGAATGGCGCCGCACACACAGAGAGCTGACGCAACAAGATGACACAACAAAAAGAGACACAGATTCCCAGTGCTGCTGACAAGAATGCAAGTGCACACAGAAGAACACACAGTGAATGGACACAGAGAACAGACAACTGGGGGGGGGGGAAGGGGAGAGAAATAAAAAATAAATCTTTAAAAAAGGAAGAAGAAAAAGAAAAGAAGTGGCCAAAGCAACAAGATGCAGGGGAAGGAGGCGCGCTCAAGGAGCACGACCTCTGACGGAAGGCCAGGCCAGCCCGGCTCCCTGGAGCCCCAGCCCCTCTGTGACCTTGCGCGGGTACCTGTACGCTGGCAAATGGACAACACAACTCCTACAGGACAGTCGCTGTCTGTAACAGTGTCAGAGGAGGGCAGCCGACTCCTTCTGGGCATCAGCGCCCATCGAGGGGCGACTTCCCCCGAAGCCGCTGCGAGGGGCGGCTGCCCGCGGCCGTGCCTAGGTGCCCGAGCGTCGTCCTTTTCACGCTGCCGGGCCCTCTGCCGGGTTACCGTCTTCAGATCCTCACGCACGGTCAAGACAAGGACGCCTGCTCCTGAGAGCAGCAGTAAAAATGGCTGCCCCTCACCCCTTCCTGTTTTTCACGTCCTAGCCCTATCTTGGGTAGAATCATTAAAACTTCCCTCCCCTGCACACCTTTACGGTCCGGGTCACAGGTTTTCGGAATCGGACGTTCCCACAGACGTAAGAGGCGTCTGGTTCCGAGTCACGCACTCTTACAACAGGCTCTCGAGCCTCGGACGACGGCGCCGCCCCAGCCTCCTTCCACACTCGGCCCAACCCTGTCCTGCAGGTGCACGCCACTCGCCTCCCACGGCGACACAGGCACAAGCAGCACGGACCCCCACGCCAGCCCGGACCCCCAGCAGGGCACGAAAGCCCAGCAGGCCGCGTACACGGGGGCATCAGAAGAAACAGCGCGGGGCCGAGCCCTCCTCGTCTCCATGTCCGTCTTCAGGTCTGCACCTGGGATGTGCAGCTCCGTAAGGAATTCACAGAGCAAGCGACTGCGGCTCCTCAGCAGACGCGGTTAGCACGCGGCAAGCGCCAGCGGCCTGACCGGGCAGGAAGGACCCGCGGACACATTCAAGGTGGAGGGCCTTCGCTCGTTCCCAGGGCCCCTCCCTCCCGGCCGGGGCTTCCTCAGAACATTCTCCTCACACCTGCTTCACGCACCTCTTCTCCTTGTCCGAGTTCCACCCGTGATTTCTGCGACTCTTTCCTTTTGTTCAAACCCAGCTGGAGACAGGTGGGAACGGCCCCCCCCCCCCCAAAGGATCTTTAAAATACTCTCAAGTGGTGGCCAAGTCCCTCTTCAGGCATCCACAACCCAGTTAGCCTCTGCTTCCATAGATGTGCCACCCTACGGAGAAGGAAGTGCGGACAGTAAGTTGGATTCAGGAAGCGGCTGTGGCTCCATCGGCTGGGCTCCCGCCTACCACGTGGGAGGCCCTGGGTTCAAGTCCAGGGTCTCCTGGTGAAGGCAGACTCGCCTGCATGCTGTGGAGAGCTGATGACCCACAGGTGCTGCCCAGCCCACGAGTGCCGCGGAGAAGCCCATCCAGCAGGGTAATGCAATAAACAGGGAGACAAGCAAAAATACAGAAAAGCGCGCAGCGAATATTCACAGAGAGCAGACAACAGGCAAGACGTGGTGTGGGGGGAGAGATAAATAAATAAACGTGGGGGGAAAAAATAAGCTGGATATGGGATAAACGTAAGAAAGAAGGAAAACCCGCATTTAATTCAACTTGGCAGCCCCCTGCCCAACCTAACCTTTGTTAGTGGGACCAAAAACTATTCTCTTTTAACTACTATCTTCTTTAATGACTATAGGTAATTTTTATTAACGAGGGTGTGATGACGAACATTTAGAGGCACTTGGTATGTGCTGGGTGCTACGCTGCGGGCATCTCGTTTCTAGGACTCACAATAATCCCACAGAGCAGCTTCCATTCCAGCTTTATGGTGTGGAAACTGCAGGACATTGCAGCATTGTAGGGGTAGAGCTGGAATTCCAACTCGGCTCTGCTCCTCCAGCACCCCCAGCCCCCCGGCTGCCACATGCGCTGGCGGTCCCATCGGGAAGCCGGGCGCCGTTCCTGAAAACAAAGAAGAGCCCGTCCGCATGCCCGCCCTGCCCCGGCCGCGAGCAGCCGCGCTCCTGCCCGGCCGGCCCTCCGCTGCCCTTTCTCCTCTGCCCGGGGTCCAGGGTCCTGTTATTAATCCGTTCCTGGAGATGTGTTTACACAGCGCAGGAAACGTAATATCAACATGCCCCGACGAGAGCCGAGCTCGGCAGGCGGGCGGGGGTGGCCCCGGGAGGGACAGGCGCGTAGGCCCTGCGAACAGAGCCGGCGGCCGGCCTGCCCCGCAGGGGGACTTTGGGGCCCTCACCCCGTCTGTTAGGACAAGCCTGAGAAGCGGGTGCCGGCGTGGACAGAACTCCCAGGGTCCCGCGACGCTCTCCAGGAGGGCCGGGTGGGCGGCGGCGGGCGCCCCTTCCAGGACGGGGAGGGGAAGGGGCAGGCTCAGGGCTCGACTGCTGGGAAAGGGCGAGCCTGGGGAGATGATGATTCCAGAAGTCTCTATAAACTGGCAGGGACGGGGCGACGCAGATCCGGCTCGGGGCTCCAAAAACTGGCAGGATGTGGGGGCCTTGGGGCCAGGGGGCCAGAGGTACCAACGTCAGGGCCCAGCACAATCGCAGGGGACCAAGGGAGGGCCCAAGCTGGTTTCTAAAGGACAGTCCCCTTCCTTCCCAGCACGTCCCCCAGCAGCTGGCGCTGGCTCCTCTCCCTGCCTGCACCCTCCGCTCCCGCCTGCTCTCCTGGCTTCTCCTGGGGTGACATCCCCCGCAGGCACCAGGCCGGCTCTTCTCGGCCATCGCTGCCTGCGTGCCCCTTTCCTCCAAAGCGCTGGCCTCGAGGTGGTCCACTTGCTTTTTTTTCCCCCAAGATTTATTTTTTATTTATTTCTCTCCCCCCACCCAGTTGTCTGTTCTCTGGGTCTATTTACTACGTGTTCTTCTTTGTCCAATTCTGTTGTTGTCAGCGGCACAGGAATCTGTGTTTCTTTTTGTTGCGTCTTCTTGTTGTGTCAGCTCTGTGTGCAATGCCATTCCTGGGCAGGCTGCACTTTCTTGTGCGCTGGGCGGCTCTCCTTACGGGGCTCACTCCTTGCGCGTGGGGCTCCCCTACGCGGGGGACACCCCTGCATGGCAGGGCACTCCCTGTGCGCATCAGCACTGCGCATGGGCCAGCTCCACACGGGTCAAGGAGGCCCGGGGTTTGAACCGTGGACCTCCCATGTGGTAGGCGGATGCCCTAACCACTGGGCCAAGTCCGCTTCCCCACTTGCTTTTATCTTTAGGAGTTAGCCGACAGTTTTCCACGCTCTTCTCTTGCCTCCTTGGTTTTGGCTTTTGCAAGAATTCTTACAGCTCCTCGATCCACCCGCGCTCCCCGCGGCACAGCTCTCGGGGTCCCTCTCCCTGTAAAGCCAACCTGTCCCTTGGCTCTTTTATCCAGCCAGATCCTGTCCTCCTCGTTGATGTCCCACTAGGGTTAGACTGCAGGTACGAACACGGGAGCCAGAGGGGCCGACGGCAGAGAGACGAGTTCCAGACTTTACCTTCTCAGTTCACGACCGTTCAGGTGGTGTTCTCATGGAACTCTACTACCAACCCCAAAACGAATGAGGAAGAATTCTTTCCTGGAAAGGTTTCCAGTCCAAATAGAAAGCCTAGCTCCATAAGGTCCGGTGAGAACCACGAATGGAGCTCCGGAAGCCTCCTGCAGACGTTCCCAAAGCGTCTCTGCCGTGCCAGCAGAGACCAGTCCTCCAGAGAGCCGGCGGGACCCCGCCTCCGCTTCCCTGTACGCACGACAACACCCCCTTCCGCTTCCAGAAGGCAGAGTGAACCTGCATTCCGGAGTCTTCCTCTTTTTGCTTCCTGTTCGTCCACAGTCAGGTGAGAGAGAAAAGGGGGCAAATGCTGTCTGCCTAAAGCCATCATGGACTGGCCATCAGGTGCCAGGTGCGCTGCGGAGGTGCCGGGCAAAGGCGCCAGGAGCTCAGGCACTTATGACATGCCAGACGCCTGTGCCGCGCACCGGCTGCCTGTCCCCCCGGAGCCAGGAGCAGCCTCAGAAGTCCCAATTAGAGGGGCCTCCCCAAAACACCGAGACTCACCTGGCCCTAAGCAATAAAACCCAAAGGCTCTCCAGGGCTACAGTGGAATTTGCTCTTCTCCCATCGGGAGCCAGTCCGTGAAGGGCTGCCAACGCCTGCACGTTCCCCCCATAACCGCCTTGCAGCTCCCAGACTGCCCGTCAGCTGGGAGGGCTGCCAGGCCGGAGGGGGGTTAGCCCCGCGTTCAGCCCGCTTTCCAGCCCTTGGCAACAGAGGAGGCGTAAGTGGGAATATGGAGTGAGGTTATTTCTTTGGATCTTTGGCAACCTACTCAAAACTATTCAACTCCCGACTCAAAAACTACCCCGACTGAACTGTTAACCGGTTACCCTCCACACAGCAATCACTTTGCGGCCACAAAAATTTCATCATCAGAACTAACAAATCAAGTGTTGCAAACGCAATTGGCACTAAAAAAGGCTGACATCGTTTCCTCATCAGCAGAATCTGTAACACCTTTGTGGTACCTAGAAATGCTCATATATACAGTTCCATTCTGGAAGCCACTCAGCAATTAATGAAGCTAATTACTGGGCAACTGGAGAGGAAAAAATGGAAAAGAAACTAAAGCGTTTGGTGACTTCTACCAAAGTCAGCCGTGGTCGCTGCGCTGGCAGAGAACACCACACGAGGACGACTCTTTGCACTACCAACAAATGAAAACGCAGGAAGCAACACGGGTGTGTGGTCTCAAGCACCCAGTCGAGGGTCTGTGAGGCTAAGCTGTGTCTTCAGCATGTCCACTCTGCAGTCAGGGGTAACCGACGCTTGTTCACACAGCAGGAAAGGGGGCGAGTGTGTCCTAGCCTCAATAGTGCACAGCACTGAACATGAGCTAGTCTCATCTAAACCTGTAAAGACGTCAAAGATTTTATATTTTTTCACTGGGAAGAAATTCTTCCTGGTGAAATTACAAGTATGTGTAGAATATATTTCATTTAAAAGCTTATTAAGTATAACTGTAGAACCGAAATATAGATTGACATGTCATATACAAAACAATATTCCCCATAAATCGCTTTAGCCTTTGTAAAAGTGAAGTCACAGGCTGACATTACGTTCTGTACTCGAGTGTCCATGGCCCTTGCAAACGTCCAGTGAAAATGGTTTCAGAAGGTGTATTAGTCAGCCAAAAGGGGTGCTGATGCAAAGTGCAAGAGAACTCTGTTGGCTTTTATAAAGGGTGTTTATTTGGGGTCGGAGCTTGCAGTTACCAGGCCATAAAGCATAAGTTCCTTCCTCACGAAAGCCTGTTGCCACGTGTTGCAGCGAGAGGGCTGCCGACGTCTGCCAGGGCTCAGGCTTCCTCTCCCTCCTGAGGCTCCGTGGCCCCAGCTTCTTCCAGTCTCAGCTGGAGGCTGGGATAAGGCGCGTCTCTCATGGGGGCTCGCTGCTCTCTGGCTCAGCTGCTCTGCGCTCTCCACAAGGCCAGCTGTGAACTGTGAGGTGAGCGGCTCGTCTCTCTTCCCAGGGCCTCTGCCGTGTCTGATGGAGCCTTCCCTCTTTCCTCCCGTGCCTGCTTCTCTGTGCGTTTCTTTCTCGGGGCTCCAGCCCTCTTGGTGAGATTATAAAGGAACAAAGAACGCATAGGGAAATGCATCCTATTGATGTGGCCCAATCAAAGCCTTAATTATACTTTAATTAAGTAAAACCTCTGAATCCAAAACGATCTAATATACCCAGAGGAAAAGACCGTTGTACAAACATAACCCAATATCTATTTTTGGAATTATAATAATATCAAACTGCTACAGCCAATCAGCTTTGTTAACTGTAATCAGGTTGTCTTATTCATTGTTTTTTAAAAATTCATTGTTAATGCTCTGATGAAAAGGCTCTGTATGCAGTAGACCTACGAAAGTACCTTCATACAATTGGAATTAAATTTACATAGAGCAGAGTTTAAAATGAATGTAAACAGCATTAAGCGTTTTCTTTCTGCAACCTGTATGTCATAGAATCTTTCTCTGAAAAAAAAATACTGTAGTGGAAAAAAAAAATCACCCAGACTTTTTTTTCCGTCCAGCAAATTAAGCTCCTGGGAAAAACATGGGCTGGCGTTCCTGATGGGAAGTGGAATCGCACACAAGGGCAGAAATGACACTGCCCGGGTCACAAATCTAGACCGGCCCTGCTCCAGTGTGCGACTTAGCACATGTCATCACGGAAGGAGAGCCCAGATCCATGGGACACGAAGCAACGCGAACGCCACCCCTGCACAGGCGACGCCAGGGTTACTCGCCCACGTGAACCGAGGACGTTGCTAGGCACAGGAAAGTCGTCTCACACGTGCTTCCCGCAGCAAACTGGCTGCAGGGCTCAGGAGAAAGACAACGGCCAGCTCCTTCAGGCTCCCCTCCCGGCCCTAGTTAGCTGCCCGTGCCCCCTGCCTTGCCTTCCCTCTTCCTCTGCCTTCGCCCATCCATTCTCAAGGCTAGATTATGCCTCCTCCTCGGGGAACCCCTGCATGCGGTCTCCAAATCAGCACCCTTCTGACACCCCCCGCCACACACGCACATCGCTGAATGTGTTCCAATTTACTGATTTAATCATGTTTGCCCTCTAGTCAGAAAGCCCCAAACTCTTCTGCCAAGTTCCCAAGACCCTCCAACCCTGCCACCCATAAGGGGGGAACCAGGAGAGTTAGGGGAAAAGTCAAGAGATACGGGCGACAGTATCCAAAAGGCCAGCTGGGTGCACAGGCTTGCAGCAAGGGCCAAGAAGCAGAGGCGGCCAGTACCTGCAACCCGGCAGCCCAGGGCAGTCGTCGAGGAGCCACAGCCACGAGCTGGAGCCAAGGCCAAAGGCAAAGGCAAGGAACGGCTTAAACGTACAGAGGGTTTCAGGCACCACCCCGCTGGTAGAAGTGTGGGTCTCACTGTTCTGAGACTCTGTGGGTGTTGTGGCAAAAAGCAAATGAGGAATTACATTGGGGTTGTCGAGAAACGGGATTTTGGTGTGGTTGAAAGGATTTAGGGATGCAGAGAGGTCAGTATCCTCAGTCCTAAGGCTAAGCGTCCATTTGGGACACGGATGCATTGTATCCGATCCTGGGGGCAGGAGGGTGTGGCAGTTTGATATTGTTTATGACTTCCAAAAAGGAAATATTGCTTATATTTGTACACCGGTCTGCTCCTCTGAGCGTGAGCCCCTTTGATGGTATTAGATTCAGCGGAGACGCCTTTGATTAAACTATATTAAGATTAGGGCTTTGATTCGACCATTCATTAGGGAGCGCAGCGTTGAGTCCCACTCCTCTTGGAGGGGCTGGCATCGACTGGCGTTCAGTCAAGAACACGGACGTAGATACGCAGAGAAGATACACAGAGGAAGAGAGAGAGCCCCTTAGACCCGGGAAGAGAGATGAGCCTGATAATTCACAGCTCATCTTGAGAAGAGACCAGAGCAGCTGAACCCAGAAAGAAACTAGCTCCGGGGAGAGAGACGAGCCTTATGCCAGCTCACACGGAGCCTTAAGAGGAAGGAGGAAGGCTGAACCCTCACAGACATTGCCTGCCATCTTGCACCAATACGTGGCAACAGGGAAGTGGACGTGGTTCAACTGATAGAGCGTCCGCTTACCATATGGAGGGTCCAGGGTTCAAACCCAGGGCCTCCTGACCCGTGTGGTGAGCTGGTCCACGCACAGTACTGTCATGTGCAAGGAGTGCCGTGCCACACAGGGGCGCCCCCGCATAGGGGAGCCCCACATACAAGGAGCGCACCCCGCAAGGAGGAGCCACCCCACATGAAAAAGCGCAGACCGCCCAGGAGTGGCGCTGCACACATGGAGAGCTGATGTAGCAAGATGATGCAACAAAAAAGAGATGCAGTTTCCCGGTGCTACCTGACAATGAAAGCGGATGCAGAAGAGCACACAGCAAATGGACTCAGAGAGCAGACAATGGGGGGAGGGGTGGGGGAGAAATAAATAAAAGAAAAGAAATAAATACATGGCGACAGACGGGTGAGAAAGAAATCTCTTGTGGTACCTTGAGTGGACACTTAAGAGCCTGGTAACTGTAGCTTCTATCCCAAATAAATACCCTTTATAAAAGCCAACAGATTTCTGGTACTTTGCAATCAGCACCCCTTTAGGCTGACGAACGCAGAGGATGTATTTCCTAACTGTATTTTGAACGACTAACCCAAGAGCAATAAGCACAATTAACCTCCAGACAGTGGTCTCCAACACTGTTTCCCGCAGGAAGGAGCCAGGGCTCCTTGGAGAAATGGCCAAATCCAAGTCTGGGAGGAGAAAATGTGTAGGAAGAGCACAGAACATTTCCTAGTGTGAAAAATAAAAAGGCCATCAAACTACTAGATTTTTATCAAAGGAATTAGAAGCCAACGTGAGCAACTTCCCCCTAGCAAAAAGGGGGACAATCTGAGCATAGGATAATAAGGACAATGGCTTAAAACACACCATATAGGCTATAGCCATGAATCCTCAAAAAGTTCGTTTCACTGTTAATCTTCTAGAGATGCTAAGGAACTAATTCATTATTTTGAACACTGGAAAGTAAAGAGAAAGAAGCAAGACTTTATCCTACCTTTCCTAGAGACTGTGCCTCAGGGTAACCAAATATTTGATCACCCGATTTGTGTGTGTTACAGGAGTAGTCCAGCTAACCAATGAGGAAGGAACGACAGCATTGGAATTGGAATACCACCATTTTGGAATCCCTAATAAATTCTGGGGTCCACGCGATGGCCACCAGCAGCTGTGGCCACTGCCTACCTGAATCTGATCAAGCCCATTCGGAGTCACACGAAAAGCAGGGGACAGAGAATCACGTCACATGCCAACGACTCAATCAAACCCAGGCTGTGGGAAAAAGAACACAGGAATAACAGCCTTGCAAGGAAAAGAAACATGTAAAAAAGAACCCAAAGATTAAAAGAGACTTAAGGGGCATCTCAGCAGAGGCAACATATGGACCTTATTTAGATCCTTATTTGAACAAGGTGGTAAAAAAATATTAGACAAGCAGGGAACTGTGAACATGGACTAGACATTTAATGACACTGAGGAGAGAGAGTTCATTTGTTTCGGGGCAATAATGGGACTCGATCTATGTTTTTAAAAAGGGTCCTTTCAGAGACACATACGGAAGAATTTATGACGAGATGATACGTTGTCAGTATTTCCTTCAAAATGACCCGGTGTGGGGGGCACCCTGAGAGGGGCAGAGATGAAGTTATGCTGGCTAGGAGCTGGCATTTGCTAAGCCAGGAGATGGGCATTCTACTTTTGCATAGGCTTGAAATTTGCCACAGTTAGAAACAAAACATTTTTTAAGGCAAGAGTGGCTGAAGAGAAAGTATGATGGATCAAAACCACAGCAAGTTCAAAACCAGTGAGAAAGACGCGCTAAGAACGAGCCCTTCGTCCTCACCCCAAACCTCCTCGCTAAGCCACACGACGGGGTCTAGTGATACAAATATGCACCAGCCGCATTTTTACCGTGATGATCTCTATTCCATTCAGGGCCGCTCCCGGCATCCGCCTCACTTTTAGACGAATGACAAGGAGAGCGAAGGTTCTGGAAAGGCTGCACCTGCTGGGTCAGGTTGCGGGGAGGGCCTCCTCCTGCCAGGGCAGGGCCTGGCCTGGGTGGGCTCCAGCTTTCCCCGCAGCCTGGACACACACCACACACAGGCCCTGCCCTCCCGCCGAGGCCCCCACGCAGCTCCCCCGACACAGGCTGGCAGCGTGTCGTGGAATTCCAGCCCCAGAATCCTCTCTCCACCTGGGGGGCGGGTGCGGACATGCGGTAGAGAGCCAGCCATCTGCCCTGCTCGGGGGAGGCAGAAAACAAAACGAAGAACAAAAAATAATTAAGAAACCAAAAGCCACAGTTTTTTGCTTTCATCACCGTAACCAAAGCGATAGATCCCAAATACTCCCCTGCCCACGGCGCCACTTTCAGGCCTTCCCCTGCCATCAAAGTGATGTCCAGACCCTTCAAGACCTGCCTGTCTGAGCTTCACATCAGCTCCCTCTCCACGTGCAGACAGCAGTGCCCCAGCTCCGCCCTCAGCCTGCGGCGCCCTCAGACGCGCCGGGGCACCCTCTAGGGTTCCACGCAGGCTCCCCCTCTCCAAGCAGCCTGGCCTGCACACCGATCATCCGGGCTGGCCTGGTGTCCTATGGGTCCCGTGGAATGCAGGTTTACCCCCGCTCCAGCCCTGAGCTTGCACCTTCACTTTCCACCTTCCCTGCTGGACCATCAGCTGCTTGGACGGAGAGACCACTGGGAGCACTGTTTTCTCTCCTCAACAAGGGCCGCTCGTGGGGAGTGCCAAAAATATCTGCTGGCTGGTCGGCTCATGAAGCAAATGACGTGTCTGGTACTGCGTTTGGGAGCTCTACCCTCTACGCGTGTCTGTGAGCGCCGAGAGCCTCAGACCCTAAATGGGTTTGTGAACAACGCACACGCAAAGGAACAACAAGCTGAGACCAACCCTGAGGTCAGATGACAGTAAACCATGGTTTGCCAGCTATTTTGCATTTTGCATTTTAGTAATTGTTATTTTAATATGTACTTGAAAAAAATAAAAGCCCATCAAACCTGAGATTTCACAGACGCCGTTGTCTGGAAGGAGCCTGGAAGCCAGGGTCACCTTCATTCTTTACGCAGACAGCGTGTCTTGGGAGTCTGAGGCCCAGGCATGGCCACGGAGGTTAAATGTTAATGTGGGGGAAGCAGATGTGGCTCCAGCGATTGAGCTCCCGCCTACCACACGGGAGTTCCAGTTCGGTTCCGGGTGACTCCTGGAGAAGACAAGCAAGACAGCGAGCAGGCGTGACAGGCAGGGTGCAGCGAGCTGAGGCAACAGAGCGACACAAAGTGGAAAGACAATGAGAGACACAACAAACCAGGGAGCTGAGGTGGCTCAAGCGAATGAGCACCCTTCTCCCACATGGGAGGTCCCAGGTTCGGTTTCTGGTGCCTCATAAAGATGAGCAGACACAGAGAGCACACAGCAAATGGACACAGAGAGCAGACAGGGACTGCAAACAACGGGGGGGGGGGGGGGGATGATAAATAAATAAATAAAATAAATCATTTTTTAAAATGCTAATATAGAAGGTCTGGTGTGGAGAAAGGCAAAGCCAGCATGAACTGGGGACCGTGGGCAATGCTGTAAAAATCCAGATTTTTTTTTTTAAGATTTATTTTTTATTTAGTTCTCTTCCCTTCACCCCCCCCCCCAAGCTGTCTGCTCTCTGTGTCCATTTGCTGTGTGTCCTTCTGTGTCTGCTTGTATTCTTGTCAGTGGCACTGGAATCTATGTCCTTTTTTTTTGGCATCATCTTGCTGTGTCAGCTCCCCGTGTGTGCGGCACTGTTCCTGGGCAGGCTGCGCTTTTTTTGCATGGGGCGGCTCTCCTTACGGGGGTGCACTCCTTGAGCGTGGGGCTCCCCTGCGTGGCATGGCACTCCTCGCGCACATCAGCACTGCGCATAGGCCAGCTCACCAGACTGGTCAGGAGGCCCTGGGTTTGAACCCTGGACTTCCCATGTGGTAGGCGGATGCTCTATCCGTTGGGCCAAATCCACTCCCGAAACTCAGATTTTAAATATACCCAAAGGGCTCCAGAGCAGCCCTTACCACCCTTCTGAGCTTTGCCTGATTTCTTTATCTCACAAACGTGGACATTGAAGCTGAAAGGCAGCAGGAGCTCCTCAGGGTCATGGACAGGTACGCGAGGTGCAGGACCGGACCAAGGGGTCATGGGTGCCAGAGAGCCGCCAGCCCCAGGGCTCCCAGCCGCCCCTGCTAACCAGGGCTGGGAGTTACTGCTCGCATTCCCGGGCGCCGGTGCCTCGCCAATCAGCAGAGCCTACGACCTGTCACCACGCTTCAGAGTGCCCAGTTTAAAAACGATACGTACACTGCGGTTTTCAATCAGTTATAAGTAAGAGAAGACGCACTAACCTTACCAAAAGTTCTTTCAGCGCTAAAGGAATTTTAAACGGTAACTTCTATGACTATTTTTAAAATACAAGGAAATGCACGGTGACCAAAAGGTCAGGGTTGATGCCTAGCCGTAGTTACTTCTCAGTGGTAAGCTTACCAATGACTTCGCTGTCGGCTTATCCGAGTTTTTTGTATTGCCATATTAAATATACACAGGGTTTGATAAAAGAATAATGAGGGTTTACAAACGCTATTTTAAAAATATTATTTATTTTTCTGAACCATCTCTGACCTGGAAAACATTTTCTTTCTTTCAAATAAGCAGTACTTTCCAATGACTATGCACTCCCCGTGAGAGCTACATTCTTTATTCGGGGGTCAAGTTAAGTTCTCTCTCTATGTTAGGGAAAGGCTTTATTTGCTGTTTGTTTTCCCCCGCCTACTCAGTTTTGAGGGGTAACTTGTATTATTACCTCTCTTTACCTGTTTGATTTATGATCTTGGAAGTCAGGTCCCTCTTTCCGAGGTCAGAGAAAGGAAAAAAAAAAGGTTTCCCATCTAATACCAGATAAAATATCTGAAAAGGTCATTGCAGACCTTGACAGAGGACACATACAATTTCGACACAATCTGATAAAGCAGCAACTAGAAAACTTTTATCAGAAGAAAACCTAACTTGCCATTTTTTCCCCAGCTCAATTGATTGAACTTTTTTTTATCTGAAATGACAGACATTATAAGATAGGAAAAGCTGCAGATAAGAAACCAAATTGAGTAGTCGTGAATCAGATCAGATTGTCTGACCCCGGTTCAAACTCCCACACCTGCTCTGAATGGGTCACCGAGAGCCTCTTGGCACCGTCCCCCAGGGGTTTTGAAACACTGCAAAAGTGGTGAACTTTGAGACGTTAGCGTTATTCTGCGATTATAATTACCTGCTCACCAGTTGCTATCGATCAATTCTGAATGGAGGTGATAAAGTTTGACTGGATTTTAGAAGTAAAAATGGAGATTTAAACAAGGGAGAAAAAAGGAGGGTTAAAAAACAATTTAAGGTCTGGATTCCCTTTTTTTTTTTTTTTAAGATGGTACCAGGGATTGAACCCGGGACCTGGTACATGCAAAGCAGGTGCTCAACCACTGAGCTACGCCTCGCTCCTCCTGAACTCAACTTTAAGACGCAAAACTGAACCTGCGACTGGGGGACCCCAAAGCCCATGGCTTAATAAGCCTCAAAACTCCCCACCCAACTGGGTGGCCACTCCTTGATTTCTCCCCCTCCAAAATAAAGTATCCCAAGACTGCTCAATGGTGGAGCGAGAGACAGCCTGCCCCTCCACGGTTTCCAACAAATGGAGAGACTTACCTGTCTGCTTTATACTTCTCCTATGGGGGAAAAAAAGATATTTGAAAACATCAAGTCAATTCCTGGGCCCTGGCAGGATCCTGAAGGCCAGAAAACCAAATTCTCACCATTAAGATAAGAAGCTTGGCTATCCTGGCTCGGTTCTGATTACAGAGCAGTAACAGATAAACCCACAGGCCACCTGCCAGAAACAAGAGCCTCCCGATCTGCTTGGCCATTCCGCGCAGGTCAATTCCCCGCGGCCCTTTTTGGCCTGGGGTTTTATTCACTTTCTTAATCCATGTCTCTATCTACATCCTTATTAGAAGCGTAATTATTATGCTTTTCCCCTTCCTTTCTCTGGCCCTCTCACAAACACATCTGAAATCTTCAGAAAAAGGGGAAATACAGAGATGATGGTTATAGGTTTCCTTTGAGAGGGCCATAGAGTTTTGCTCTTTTGTGGGAAAACATTCTGGTCTGCAGGATCGCTGTGCAGTTCTTTCTGCACACGAGGAGCTGGAAGACTGAAGAGGAAGTGGGCAGGGCGCCGCGCCTGTCGCTGGCTCTGCGGCTGCGTCCCACTGAGCTGGACTGGGAAGACCCAGTGCAGCTGGAGAAGCACTGGTGGAAGAGGCCCGAGCAGGAGAGAAGTGATCCTGGGTGAGAGCTGGCGGATGGACAAGGAGCAGCAAAGAGACCAGGGATTAGCAGTCCCCAGGGGGAGAACTGGCAAATGCCAAGTGTGGTAAATGGGAAAAGGGTGTGATCCCTTCAATGGGACAGGTTCTGTTGTTTGCTCCGGGGGAATTTAGACAAGTAATGACTCTTTCTGGCCCATCAGTTTCCTTTGGGGTAAAATGGGGATAATGGTATTTATCTCTCAGAGAAAGCCTCTGGCACTTCCCGCTTTACCTGATGATTTCCTCAATGGCCCTTGGGAAAGGATCCAGCTTTCTATTCGCTAGGGGATGCCGTGCAAGATACAGGCCACTATTCCCCAAAAGTTGCTAGCTAGCTATCCAAACACTACCAAAGACTAACTTGTAACAGGTTTATCTTGTATAAAAGAGATGAAAGGTGATTCCTATTACAACCCCGCTCATACGACCCACCTGCCTTGCAGCTCTAAGGGAGCCAGCACCACGCTGACGTAGAGGATGTCGCTACACAAGGGACCACGGCGTGGCCCATCAACGCAGGCCCATTTCCAAGCCACCCGGGGACTTAGCACCAGGTCCTGCAGGATGTAGCTCCCCAAAAGCCACCAGGAGACCAAACACGTGCAGATCTCCATAAAGGTCCCTTCCAGCTGTCGTAGCAGCAGCCCCTGCTTGCAAGGACTGCCCTCCTCTAAGACCATGGAAAAAGCCGGCCGCCTTCCTCGATTCTCAAGCAAACCTGGGCAGCGCTCAAGCAAACCTGGGCAGCAGCGTGGACACCCCAAGCTCAGCTCTAAATTCAGTAAAACTCAACTAGCTTAAAAGAATCACCTTGCCCTGGAGGAAAGAAATTTATTCTTCAAAAGCAATGCCATCACTGCCCGAGGCTTCCCACCTTGGTCCCGGGAGGTGCCCGGCAGCACTGCGAG